>NW_004955506.1:4365782-4394713 GCF_000276665.1 Chinchilla lanigera
GGGGCCAGATGGGGTTCCGACATGGCCAAGGCATCTCACAGCACGGCCCTGCGGACCTTCCCTGGTGCGCATCCAGGCTGGTAGATTCTGAGCGGTGCTCATAGCAGGGAGAAGAATGGCTCACGCCCAGGGCAGACAGTCACCTCAGCTCTGACGGCTCTCATGGTGGTTGCTCAGAGGCCACAGTCCAGCATCATCAGAGCTCCTGGAAGATTGTTTTCACCATGATCTGCAGCAAGAAAGGAAGATACAGGAGCGCAGTACTGGAGTGGCTCCTGCAGGAGCTAACCAGAGCACAGGCTGTCTCTGAGGACATGTGTTTCTTCTGCAGCTAAAAAATAAACATTTATGTTCCCAAATCCATCTATCCCTTCCTTTATGGAGTTGGCTTTTTTTTTCTTCAGAGCGCTGAGGCAACTGTTGTCATCAGCTCCTAAATGCTGGGGGGAAGCCGGGTGTGGTCATGCACACCTGTAATCCCAGCCCCAGGGAGGCTGAGGCAAGAGGATCAGGGCATGTTCCAGGCTGGCCTGGGCTACACAGTGAGTTCCACCCCAGCCTCTTTTGAGACTTCCTCTTGAAAGAAAGAGAAAGGAAGAAAGAGAAAAAGAAAGACAGAAAAGGAAGGAAGAAAAAAGAAAGAAAGAAAAGCAAAGGAGAAAGGGAAAACCCAAGTGCTGAGATTACACGCGTGCACCACCATGCCTAGCCTGGATTTGGCTTTTGCCTTTAAGAGCCTAGGCCTGCTCCTTCCACCCTGCCAGAACCTAAAGTGGACACCCCCCGCCCCCGGCCCGGTGCCCCAAGTACCGTCAGGTGAAGAGGCAGAGTGCAGCAGAGGTGGCTCCTCCCTCTGTCCCTGCCTCCCCTTCCTGTGTGTGAGGGGTGAGGACAGGACCCGGCCACTCACCGAAGCAGGAGCCCTACCTGGGTGACCACGTAGTCCTTCTTGGTCAGATTCTCAATGATACTAAAGTGATCCATATCGGGCAGTTTTTTAAACGAGGCTTCCCACCCTCCTCGGCACAGGGTCTGTGGGGAGAGAGGGCGGCAAGAGGGGCCTGAGCCACGGGGAGGGAAGGGGACCCTCACCCCTGCCCGGCTCGCGCACACATGGCAGGCGCTCATCCTGCCTTTGTTGAATCAATGACTGACGATCTTGGGTCCATTCAAAATGACAACAGGGAGGAGACAGCATGGCCCTTGGACCAGGTGCCGCAAGTACCTGGCAGAACTCCCAGGACTGTCGGTGGAACTCTGGGGACTCGTGCTCACCCACCATCACCAGGACGGGGCAGGCTGGATCCGCAGGCGGAGCCGGGGCCCTGTGCAGCCGCCGCTGTGGGCTGTTCCTCTGAGCATCCTCCCTGGGACCGAGTGGGACAGGGGTCAGGACAGAGGGATGCCAGGCCCAAGGCTGGGCGGAGAGGAGGGCAGGGCAGGCGACTCACAGGGTCATGAGGAGCAGGGCGTTGTTCGAGGTGGACACGATGGGCTCCAGGTCATAGAGCCCACTCACCAGGAAAAAGCCTGTGAGGGTTCGGAGCGAGCGCCGGTGTCTGGTGGATGGAGAGGGCACGAGCCCACCCTCCAGGCCAGGGAAGCAGGACCGGGGTTGGGAGCAGAGAAAGGCCGCGCCCCACGGTTCCGAGCCGGCCTCCAGGGGAAGCCACTCAGGATTTCAAGCAACCGGCCCAAACCCGCCAGCCCCACGTTACCTCTGAGATTGGGCGCCACTCCATGCTCGGTCCAGCTGGCCAGGAACATCATGCTGGCCAGGTGGGCTCCCGCAGAGTGTCCACACAGGTAGATCCCCCTGAGTGGGGCAGACACAGAGCCGGCTTTGTACTTTCCCCATGGTCCTCCGACGGTCTACCAAGGCAGTCTACCAAGGTCTGGCATGACACTCACTCATTGCTCGGATACTGCTTCTGGATGAACACTATGCTTCGGGTCACCTGGTCTACCATGTGGTCGAGGGTCCCTAAACAGAGAGCACAGGCCAGGTCAGGACCCAAGAGTGCCTCTCCCCACAAAGCCCTTGAACCTGCAGGGACAACCCTTGTCACCTTTGGGGGCTACGTCGTAACCCACTATCGCCACGGCCACTCCCTGTGTTGTCAGCGGGTTGACCATGAAGGCTGACTGGTCTTTACTGCAAAAAGACAAAGAGGTGACACCTAGATGCAACTTGGTTGTGACAGTGCCCCCCACATCCTGGACATGCCTTGCGGCACATGCTGTGTCCTTAAGCAAGCCTCAAGAACCCTGGGACTTTAACCTCTGAGACTTTGTCCCTCATGTGTAATATAGGCACAATTTTGTTCCCTTAGGCAAGCTGTTTTGAGAACCGAAGACACGAAGCAGGGCCGGGGATATAGCTCAGCAGCACAGCGCCTGCCTGGCAAGTGCAAGGTCCTGAGTCCAATTCCCGGTACCAAAAAAAGAAAGCCTCAATGAAGACATGAAGCAGGGAGGGCTTTGCATGGGAATACCCTCTTCTGAAGTTTAAAATGACCAACGTGCCGGTTGCCTGGGACCCTCCCTGTCTGTAGTTTTATTTTTTGAGACAGGATCTCACTATGCAGTTCAGACTGGCTTGAGGGGGCTGGGGATTTAGCTCAGCGGCAAAAGCACCTGCCTGGCAAGTGCAAGGTCGTGAGTTCGGTTCCCGGTACCGGAGAAAAACCGAAAAACCAAAAAACAAACAAAAAAAAAAACCAAAAAACAGACTGGCTTGAACTCACTTTGTAGCCTAAGCTGGCCTCAAACTCTCAGCAATCCTTCTGCCTCAGCCTCCCGAGTGCTGGGATAACAGGTGTGCGCCACCACACCTGGCCCTTTCTATAGTATTAGACACCAAAACTCCATGTTCTGGTCTCACGCAAATTGGACCGGAGGGTCACTTTTGTTTTCCTTTGATGAAAGGGCCAAGCCAGCACACGTCTCACGGGGTATAGCAGCTTGAGCTGTGTTTCCCCCGAGATACAGCTTGCGAGTGTGTCCTTATTTGGAAATAGGATGTTTGCAAACAGAATTGGGAGTCTTGAGATCAGATCACCCTGGATTAGGTTGGGTCCCAAATCCAATAACTGGCTGGAAAAGGAAAAGGAGGGGGAGATGTGAGACAGACACACCACAAATGATCATGAGAAGGTGGAGGCGAGACTGGAGTGACAGAGCCACAGCCAAGGGCTGGGCTAGCTTTAGCTCAGCCGTTCCTTCGGCCATTCAGAATTAATCACAGCCAAGAGCATCTGGGTGCACAGAAGCTGGAAGAGGCAGGAGGACCGTCCCTGAGACTGGTGAGAGCACCGTCCCGTGACTCCCGATTTCCGACTCCGGCTTCCCACAGTGTGGGAAAACCCTCTGCTGTTGCTGGACGCCCCAGCTGAGGTAGTCTCTCCCAGCAGCCTGGGGACATCAATACACCAGGGAAAGATGAGTCTTCCTGGCGCACCCTTCATCCGAACTCCCCAACTCACCTTCCACTCTGCCAGTAGCCTCCATGGAAAAAGAGGAGGAAGGGAAAGGCTGGAAGACAACACAGCGCTACCTGAGCAGGCGCTGGGCCGACCCTGCCGAGGGCCGACCCTGCCGAGGGCCGCCAGCCCGCCCCAGCTCACCTTCCGACTCCGTGTCAGGGAAGTAGATGTCCATTCTGTCCCCTCTGCCATCCCCATAGGGGACATGCAGCTGGCACTGCCTGCTGGCCTGGGCACTCCTGGTGACTACCTCAGGAAAGAGACAAGTCACTGTCAGCACGAGGTCAAGTGGCAGTAATGCTGTGTCACCTCGGGAGAAACCGTTTTGCTAAAAAGCACACTAGGGTTGATGCGTCAGCTCCAGCTGTGAGCCCCTTCCAGGGAAGAGGGTCCCAGGGTCCCCCAGTCCCCACGTCTGCCCAGACCTTCTACATGAAGCTGCGGTTCTGATGGGCACTCTTTCACTGCACTTTATTGTGTGCTGATTATATACACTCCATTTGCTACATGCCCTAGGAACAAATAATCTTTTAGGGGAACAAATCATAAACTCACTTAAACAGATAATGAGCTGTAATTCAGCACTTGGAAGGCCGAGGCAGGAGGATTGCCGCAAGTTCAAGCCAGCTTAGGCTATATAGAGTGAGGTCAAGACCAGCCTGAACTATGTAGCGAGACCCTGTCTCAAAAAAGAAAGAAAGAAAGAAAGGTCTATTATCCCAACACTCTAGATGCCTAAGGCAGGAGGATCGAAAGTCCAAGTTCAACCTGGGCAGTTTAGCAAGACCCTGTCTCAAAATAAATAAATAACTTGGTGTGAAGTTTCTTGACCTCTACCTCACATCGCACACACAAGCCAACTCCAGATGCAACACAGGATGACAGAGCTTTTAGAAAAGAAAATAGGAGAACCTCATGACCTCAGAGTCGACAAAGGTCCCCAAAACACACCAATCAAAATGGAAGGACTGCCTGTAATCCCAGCACTCGGGAGGCTGAGGTAGGAAGATCGTTGTGAGTTCGAGACCACCCTGGGCTACAAAGTGAGCCAAAGGCCAGCCTGAACTGCATAGTGAGACCCTGTCTCAAAAAGACAAAAACAAAAACAAAAAACAAAAAAACCCACCAAGCTAAACAAATAAACAAACAAAAGAGGTTGAGAAGGTCAGCAGGACTTGGGTGTGTTGGGGGTAGGACAGCCCAGCTAAGGGTTCTCACAGTTTCAGGCTCGGCGGGAAGGAAACAGAGGTTTGACTACAGAGTGTGGGCAGGGAGCCTAGACGTCAGGAGAGGTGAAAGGGACCCTGGTGACCAGGTCTTTGGTCCGGCAGGCCACACCTGGGGTTGCAAGATCTTGGAATGTGAGGAAGGGAGGCCAGTGGCCCTGACGGCAGGGGATGAGCTTGGGTGTGGATGTCTCTCTCTCTCCAATAAAAACAAAACAAAACAAAACAAATACCCAAACTTGAATAATCCAATAATAGGCAGTGAAAGTGAGGCAGTAATTTAAAAACCTACCAACTAACAAAGCCCAAATTCAAATGGATTTGCTGCTGAATTCTCTAAAAACTTCAGGGGAGATCTAACCCCAATACCCTCAAATTCTTTAGTGAAACTGAACGGGAAGGAGTACCTCCAAAGTCATTCCTGGAAGCTAGCATGATTCCAGAACCAGACAAGGATCCAACCAAAAAAGAGAACTACAGGCTGATCTCGTTAACGAGCACAGAGGCAACAGCGTACAGCGGGGCCGTGTCCAGGCAGAGCCCAGGAGGTCGGGAAGCAGGCGGAAAAGCAGTGCGGCGTGGCAGGGCCTGCTAGGAAGCCCAAAGCCATAACCATGGAAAAAAAGTGAAAATACTGTACCGTACTGTGCCACCATTTCACGGTAACTGTAAAGGTGAAAATAGTTTATTTGCAGTACTTTTGTGTGTGTTTGGCTTTTTTATGCTTGACACTGTATATTTGTGTCAAAGGTATATCTAAGACTCACTTTGTTGGACTCACGAACAAATCCGACTTACAAACCTCCTCTCGGGATGGAGCTCTTTCCTAAGTCAGGGATTTGCTGTATGTGATGACCAGGTAGGCTTCATCCTAGTACAGACAGCTGATGAATTCACTCCCCTCCACCCACTTCAGCAGGGGCACCACCTAAGCCATCGCCCCCAATGTGTCCCCTCCTCCCACCCTAACTCAGGCGCCACCGAGGAGCATGCTGTACAACCCCACATCACAGCACACGCAGCCCCCATTCTCTTGCTCTGATCCCGAAAGCCTGAGGGGTGCGTGTCGCGTGCACTGCTCCTTCTCTACTGTCCCAGCACTGTTTCTCTGCTCATGACCTTCGATACACACAGCTGCTTTTCCCTAACCATTGAGTACGCCTTGCGATTCTTTGCTTGCTGTACACACAAGCTTGGAATTTACCGGTTGGAACTACCACATGGCTGCGTTTGGCGAGTCGGCCAGGAGACCTTACCAGACATCAGCAGAACTTTGAAGACCTCACCAAGCGCTGGCAGACTTGGCAGTCTTTGGTGGCCAGGCAACTGAGCCAGGAGGGAGGGTCTTGTCTTGGGGAGATGTTCCTCTTCTTTGTGTGTGTGTGTGTATGTGTGTGTGTATGTGTCTTTTTGAGACAGGGTCTCTCTATGCAGTTCAGGCTGGCCTTGAGCTCACTTTGTAGTCCAGGCTGGTCTCGAACTCACAATGATCCTCCTGCTTCAGCCTCCCGAGTACTGAGATCACAGGCGTGCGCCACCACGCCTGGCACTCTTCTTTTTAAAAGCATCCTTGGGTATATGTTTGTTGTGGTGCACAGCATAGATTCCTGGAATAAATGGTTGATTTCGTCACCATTTGGAGAGGATCAGATTGTAGAGTGAAAGGCTTCAGGCTTTGCAGGGAGCAGGAGGGCTGCTGTGGATCAGTTATAGTTGTACTTTACTGATGGCCCTCCTGATATGCAGATCCACTCTCAGGTCCCTTTGGAGCTGGAGCTGACCCAAAGGAGGCCATCCAGGGAGCTGCAGTCAGATCCTTGAGCTTGCCAGGCAGGTGCTTGTGCCGCTGAGCTATATCCCCAGCCCCACCATTGTTGTCATAACTGGGGTTTCAACTTTATGTCATTGTGTAAAAAGATGTGTAATGCACACCTGTGGTGACACATACCTGTAATCCTAGCACTGGGGAGGCCGAGGCAGGAGGATTGCCATGAGTTCAATGCCAGCCTGCACTATATACTGAAACCCTGTCTAAAAAAAAAAAAAAACAAGACGTATAACCTGTGTTTGCTGACTAAATTTCCACCATACTTGACTTTTATTTTGAGGTTTTGTTGCCAGATATGTATGCTTTGTGGCCTGATCTACTGAGATGAGTACTTTTCTAGAGAGACGTGTTATTTCCTCTTCTTAGATTTCAGATAGTGGGATAGCATCTGTGGAGGTGCCCATTTCCCAGCCAAAGGCTGAGAGCCACATCTATGGAAGATTGTTGTGGTTTCGGGGTCCTATTGAGTAAAGAATTTGCTACCCCTTCCTAGGCAGGATGTTAGCTGGTTTTCTAACTGGCTAAGAGGCAGCCAGCCAGGAAGGCATCCTAGTTCCGAGTTCTTTGACCAGAGGATGAGTTGTGTTTATAGGGAGAACAGGACTCCACAGGGGCGCCTCTGAATGAACCTTGAAAACGTGCTGAGTGAAAAAAGTCAGATATCAAAGGCCACAAAGCATATATATCTTTAAAGACAAGGTCTCACTATGTATCCCAGGCTGGCCTTGAACTCTTGGTGATTCTCCTGCCTCAGCCTCCCAAGTGCTGGGATTACAAGTGTGTCCCACCACGCCCGACAGTGTATGAGTCTATTTACATGAAACATCCGGAGCAGGTAAATTTGTGGAGGCAGAAAGCAGTTGGTGTGGTCAGGGGCTGGGGGGCGCATAGGGAGAGGCTGCTCAACCCAAGGGGGTTTCCTGTAAGGATGATAATGTTTTAGAACTCCGTAACAGTGACAGTCACATAACATTGTGAATGTACAAATGCTGCTGGATTGTGCACTTTATTTTTTGGTACCGGGAATCGAACTCAGGACCTTGCACTTGCCAGGCAGGTGCTGTGCCGCTGAGCCATCTTCCCAGCCCCTGGATAGTACCCTTTAAAATGGCTAAAATAGCAAATTCTGAGTTATGTGTATTTCATCACAGTTAAAAAAAAAAAAAAAAAAAGGCAAGGGCTTATATTTTGTGTGCCTTCCTTTTCTTCCTTTCATTTTTCTAGTGCAGGGAAAAATTCTACTTCCCACACAAAACAGAACCCAGGAAGTCACAGAGGCTGTCAATCACAATGCCCCACCCACCCACATGAGTGATTGGTCCTGCTAGGGATGGGCGTGACGGGAGCCACGGAAGCCGGAAATGAGTCCATGCCAGGATTTAGAGCACATGGTAACCTGATGAGGCAGTCCCCAAGAACAGTGTACCCAGTGTTTCCTGGAGAAGAGCGGCCCTTCTTACTGCTGAATGCCACGCCTGCGTCACAGCATTACCCTGGCCTAGACTCGCTAAGCTTTGCAAACAAGAGCCTTGGAAAGCAATTTAGTCGGCCACTAAACATGACGGAACAGCATAGAAAATAGTGCAGCCTACATCAAGAAACGTTTGGTGCACATTTTTAACATACAGCTGTGTAGTAAAATACAATGTAAGGTGGGTGTGGTGGTGCATACCCATAAGCCCAGTATTTCTGAGGCTGAAGCAGGAGGATCTATGCAAGTTCAAGGCTAGCCTGAGCTACATGGTGAGTTCCAGGCCAGCCTTGAATATAGAGCAAGACCCTGTCTCCAAAACTATAATAATAATAACAACAATAATCAATAAAGTATGATGCAAAAATATTTTAACCGTGGCATGAAGCACATTCACACTGTTGTGCAACCATCTGTACGAGCCATTTCCAGAACTTGGTCACCTTCCCAAACAGGAATTTGGTCTTCATTAAACATTAACTCCCTCCACAATCCCTGCAAACCAGCATGCTTTACGTGAATTTGACTACTCTAGTAACCTAAAACCTTCTTTTTTTTTTTTTTGTCTTTTTGAGACAGGGTCTCACTATGCAGTTCAGGCTGGCCTTGAGCTCACTTTGTAGCCCAGGCTGGTCTGGAACTCGCAACAATCCTCCTGCCTCAGCCTCCCCAGAGCTGGGATTACAGGTGTGCGCCACTATGCTCAGCTGTTTCTTTCTGATAAACACACATCCAGGCCTCCCCACCACTTGCTATACTCTGTTGCCCCAGAAGGAGAACCCAGAGCAGGAAAGAGCTGGTTACACGCTTGATGCCCAATGTGGGGTCTTGGTCTTCTTTACAGAGAGGTAAGAATGGAGGAAAGCCCGAACCACATGCTCACTGCTCAAACTCTTTCTCTGTTCTTTTTTTTTTTTTGACACAGGGTCTCACTATGTAGTTCAGGCTGGGCTTGAACTCACTATGATGTAGCCCAGGCTGGCCTCTAACTCCTGGTGATCCCTTTGCCTCTGCCTCCCAAGTAGCTGGCACTACAGGTGTGTGCCACGACACCCGGGTGTCAGAGCCTTCTCTTAAACCTTCTTGAAGAATGGAGTTACAAACCGAGTGTGGTGGTACACACCTATAATCCCAGCACTCAGGAGGCTGAGGCAGGAGGATCACCTTGAGTTCAAGGCCAGTGATATAGTGAGTTCAAGGTCAGCCTGGATTACATAGCAAGGCCCTGTCTTAAAAATGAAAAATAAAAAAAAAATAAAAGGTGCCAAGCTACCCCAGTCCTTGATTCCCTGGCCCCTACTCTAACTTTCATAGAGCCAATATCAACAAAACACACCCTAATTCCGTAAGAAAGGCTCAGCAAGACAAAAGTCGAAATTCAAGGAGCGTCTCCCACCCTTTTATCATTTCACCTTCCTGCAAGCCAGCAGTGCTGGGTGGGGTGGGGCGGGGCAGGGAGTTACTGCTGGAACTTGCTCTACCACTGCCTTCAGGCTCCTGGCTGTTCAGTAGGTTCTTTTTTTTTGAGGGGGGGGGTTCTTTTTTGAGACAAGGTCTCGCTGTGGAGTTCAGGCTGGCCTTGAGCTCACTTTGTAGCCCAGGCTGGTCTCGAACTTGCAGTGATCCTCTTGCCTCAGCCTCCTGAGTGCTGGGATTACAGGCGTGCGCCACCACGCCTGGCTTGTTCAGTAGGTTCTTGGCCCCATGGCCTCTCTAGCCCCGACATCGGGTTAAGGAATATCCTTATGAAAGTTGTTCTCTCTTTCTATTTCTGTACTGGAGATTGAGTCTAGGGCCTTCACACTGAGCTATATCCCAGGCTCCCCGCTCCTTTTTAAAACAGGGTCTCACTATGTAGCCCAGGCTGGCATTGAACTCTTCTTGGCAATCCTCCTGTCTCATCCTCCTGAGTGCTGGGATTATAGCTTGCCTGCAAATTAATTTTGACCTTCCTGCCTCACCCTTCCAGAGTGCTAGGATCACAGGCATGCACCATCATGCCCGGCTTTTAGTTGTTTTTTACAAATAGCAACAATATCTCCCCTCCAGCAATAGAGCTAAGAATCTTCCTTTTTCCCCTTCACTTTCCTGTGGGAACCACAGCATGAGGCTTTCAGGGTCTGCGACCAGTTACCTAAGCAGGAGAGGAGGCCGCACTCGACCAGGCTCTGGGCCTCCCCTGGGTCTCTCCTGCACCCCGTTCTGCAGCAACAGGACACTCTGGCACCTGATGCCGGAGTGGAGGAGGCTCGCCCAGTGCCCGGTCTTTGGGGGATGCCTCTCAGTCCCCCTCGCCACCCTGAGCCGCTGTCACAGGCTTCAGGACACTCACGTACCTTCAGTTCCCTTCTCCCAGAAGGTCCTCAGGGCTTCCTCTGGTTCCATTCGGACAACCCACCTGCTGGGCGAATACTGCTTCTCCAGCTCCTGCCGGATGGACAGAGGCTCCCTGAGACTTCCATTCTCTCTGAGCGTGGCCCTGCCAGTGCCTGTGCCCGGTGCTCCTCTCTACCTTGAGAAGCACGCCCTCTGGTACCTCAGATTCTCCAAGATGCCCTCGGCTTCCATGAAGCCCCTCTAGTGACAGCCTGGACATCTGCTCTCCACACTCCCAACTGGGTTTGTTCAGACAGACAACCAAGATACTCTCAGATCCCTGGTCTAGGGCCATATCGGCAATGGCCAAGCCTTTATTTATTTATTTATTTTTGTCTTTTTTGAGACAGCGTCTTGCTATGCAGTGCAGGCTGGCCTTGAGCTCACTTTGTAGCCTAGGCTGACCTCAAACTTGCAACGATCTTCCTGCCTCAGCCTCCTGAGCGCTGGGATTACAGGCGTGCACCACCACGCCCAGCAGGCTGAGCCTTTAACCAGCCAACAGCCCCAAGATATGTTGGTTGGTTTTGTTTTTTGATATAGGGTCTCGTTATGCAGTCCAGGCTGGCCAAACTCTTGGTGATCCACCTATCTCAGCCTCCAGAGTGCTGGGATTACAGGTGTTCACCACTACGCTCAGTCACAGGCTCTTGAACGTGTGGCCAAAATGTTTAGATTTAACACAGATTTTGGACAAAGGGTTCAAGTCGTCATCATGGGAAACCTGAAGACCGAACGGTTTCACAGAAAGGCTTGGACCAAAAGCTGTCCAATCTTCATCACTTCCTGGCTGCCCCAGCCTGGGCAGTTCGCTTGTCTCTGCTCTGTTCTCTCCCGGTATGATGGGCATACCGGCCCCTCCCAAGGCTAAGAGATGGAGTGGAGATGGCGTGAAGATGCCACAAGGCGAGTCCCCCCACATGGGCTGTTGCCTTCTGTGGAATGGGGTCCTTGCCAGAGGCCCTTGGAGCCATACAGTCCTCCCCATATAGTGATCACCTGGAGGATGCTGGGGGCCCCACCTGGCACTCGTCTACCTGCTGCCATTATCTTTACCACCTCTGTTACTGAGGGAAAAGCCTAGCTCTTAGCTAACTTAAGGATCAGTCATTTCCAAAGCCATGCGGCTGGGCAGTGTATTCACCTCCTTCTAGACTGCTGTCATAACCATGCAGGTTATGAGGATCATGGTTGCTTAGGACACCGACTATTCACTTGGGCCTGTAGAGGTCCCATGGGCTAAGTGGAATAGGATGACAAGGCTTAGCATCTGTCTTCATGTCGTACTTTTCCCCCTTTGCATCAGATTCTACTCATTCTGCAGGTAAACCTGTTGGCCACCTGAGGAATGTTTTGTCCAGGGCTGGGGATTTAGCTCAGCGGCAAAGCGCCTGTCTGGCAAGCACAAGGTCGTGAGTTCAATTCTCAGTACCGGAGAAAAACAACAAAAAAAAAAACAACAAAAAAAGAAATGTTTTGTCCAAACACTAACACAGGATTAACTTGCCCTCCTTCCTCTCCCTGCAAGGATAAAGACATCTGCAAGCTGCCATGACTGAAAACACCAGCCCATGAAAGACTCAAAAAGATAAGCCAGGTGTGGTGGCGCATCCCGGCACTCACGAGGCTGAGGCAGGAGGATCCTTGTGAGTTCGAGATCAGCCTGGGCTACAAAGTCAGTTCAAGATTAGCCTGAGGGCCAGGGATATAGCTCAGTGGCATAGCACCTGCCTGGCAAGTGCAAGGTCCTGAGTTCGATTCCTGGTACCAAAAAAAAAAAAAAGAAGGAACAAGACTAGCCTGAACTGCATTGTGAGACCCTGTCTCAAAAAGACAAGAAAAAAAAAAGAGGTAGCAGTTGATTTTCTAGGTTTCTAGGTGCTCCAGAAAAGGCATGACTATTCATCCCTGTTACTAGCCTCTCTCTCTCCCTCATTCCTACCAGGGTCTGTAACGTTTCTTCTTGACTGGAGGCACTGAGAATCTGATGAAAGTTAGGAATGCAGACTGCAGTGGGAAATCAGCTGTGACCAGAGCTCTCTCTGTCTTTCCCATTCTTTGGCCACAAAATAAGACCTCTCCTTCTCCCCAGCACTCGGCTCTTGGACATTAGTTTTTCTGTGGAATGAGCTTCTGGACTTGAAGACTTTACTTATCAAGACAGAATCTCAATGTGTAGTTCAGGGTGGCCAAACTCGAGGTGATCCTCCTACCTCAGCCTCCTGAGTGCTGGAATTACAGTTGTGCATCATCTCACCCAGCTGAGGACGCTACTATTTATGATATTGTCAATACAGTGGGTGTCTGAGAGTCAGCTGATACGGTAGGCAAGTGTGTACGTGGAGGGGAATGGAGGAAGAGGAGGAAAAGAAGGAAGAGAAGGAGAAGCAAGGAGGGAGGGGAGGGAATGGGATTTCCTGGGGCAGTATCTGTATCTTTCATCAGATACTCGGAGGTCAAAAAAAAAAACTATTTGGGCTGGGGATTTAGCTCAGCGGCACAGCGACTGCCTGGCAAGTGCAACGTCGAGAGCTCGATTCCCCGTACCGGGGGAAAAAACAAAAAACAAACAAACAAAAACCCCAGATACTCACAGGTACCTTAGCCCAGAAAAACACCCTAAAATGTAGGGAACCTATTTAAGAACTTATAACCCAACAATGTCACAGCAAATGCCAGGCGTTGTACTATGTCCCTTCTCGTGTCCTTTCCGACCTCACAGCAGCCCCATGGTAAACACGCATTTGTGCAACTCTCATCGCAGACCCAGGCACACTGTGCAACCTGGGGTTAAGGTCTAAACTCTGCCCCCAACTTGAAGGGCCTACCTAGGAGACTTTTTTTTTTTTTTTGGTCTTTTTGAGGCAGGGTCTCGCTATGCAGTTCAGGCTGGCCTTGAGCTCACTTTGTAGCTCAGGCTGGTCTCGAACTAGCGAAGATCCTCCTGCCTCAGCTTCCCAAGTGCTGGGATTACAGGCGTGCACCATCATGCCCGGCCTACCTAGCAGACTGACATAGCCAGGATTTCAGTTTTCTTTCTCCTCAAAAATCTGGCAAAAGAAACAAACAAAAATCTGCCGTTGCAAAAAAGTCAAACAGAATTTGCGCCCAAGCCTTTGGGACCTGGCACACGAGCAACTGCAGAAGCGCCCCCTCAGAATCCCAGGGCAGCCTCGGAGCCAGCCTCCGCGGCCCCAGCCCTCCCTGCAGCCCGCCTACCTCTGCAGACATCTCCTTCCAGGGAGCCTGTGCCCCAAGGCCGGCTCGCGGAGCTTCCATGCTGGTCCCCAACCGAGGGCTGTGCGCGGCGCAATTCACATTCCGCCGCAAGTGGGGGCGGGTCCGTCAAGGTCCCGCCCCCTGCCCCATAGCTAGTGAATCGCTCCTGCCTAATCCGCCCACTGTTCACTCCCACGCGGGGCTCCCACCCGGTCCCCTCCGGATTCTTCCCAAGACAAGTAAATCTTTGCGGCTAAATCTGTCCCGGATCCCAGCACTCGCGAGGTTGAGGCAGGAAGATCACGAGATCGAGGCCAGCCTGAACTACAGAGAGAGAAAGAGGGTGGGGGGGAGACCCTGCATGAACAGAACCCTAAAATTAAAAAAGAAAAAGAAAAGAAAAGAAAAAAAAAAAAATCCTCCGTGGGACTGCAGGCTCTGATTGGCTCGGGGAAGCGGGCTCCCGATTGGCCCCGCGCTGTGCTCGAACGGGACTGCGCGGGAAACAGCGTAATCCGGCAGGCGGCGGACAGGCGCAGAAGTCCCTGGCGCTGCTGCGTCCTTTGGGAGACACCATGAGCTGCATCAACCTGCCCTCGGTGCTGCCCGGCTCCCCCAGCAAGACTCGGGGCCAAATCCAGGTGCGGGGCTCGGGGCCCGGGGTGGTGCCCGGCGTCCGGGTGGGGGAGCCCCCACCGTGACCTCTTCTTCTCTCCTAGGTGATTCTCGGGCCCATGTTCTCAGGGAAAAGGTAATGCCTCTCCGGGGACCCCTGTGCTCCCCCGTGTCTTCCCGGATGTCCCACCCGGGGCACCCGCCCCGCCCGCGCTTTCCCGCCCCGCGTTCCTCTCCTCCCAGGAACCCAGTCTTGAAGGAAGCTGCGCGCGCCCCCTTGGGGCTCGCCCCTTCCCGCAGCTGGACAGAGCCGGCTGCAGCCTAGCCGCCCCCCCCCCCAAAAAAAATCCTCAGAAAGGGCGCCTGGGTGTATCCAGTGTGAGCCAGCCAGTGTCGGGATACTGCCCCGTGGCTCCTTCCTTGTGTGGCCCGGAACCTACTTCCGTCCCCCTCCGGAGTTCCCTGAAGCCGTGCAGCCCTGGCCACCGTTCCCCCGGTGAGGGGCCTTTCCCGGGACAGATGGAGTAAAGGCCCCCGACCGACACTCCGGCCCCAACCCTTTGCTCGGAGCAGGAAGCTCAGGGTCGGGCGTTGGGGCCCAGAAACAGGCTTTTCGGGTTAATCCGGAAAAACCTAGCAGCCCTGGAAATGCGGCCAGCCTCTGCCCACCTTCTCCCCCTCGTCCCCGAGACTCCTGCACGTCAGCTCGATGCGGGGCCGCTAGACAAGGTTCTTGGCCCCGCGGCGAGCGCTGACTACAGGCCGCAGGGGATGCTCAGCCGGGCACAGCTCAGCCCGCCCTTTTCTCCCGCAGCGCTCTGTCGCTGCTCTTCGCGTTCCGTGGGGGGGTGGGAGGGGTTCCGGCTGCCCACCACTAGAGGGCGGTGGCCGCCCGCCCTGTGAGCCGGCCTCACTCATCCTGTCCCTCGCAGCACGGAGCTGATGAGGCGGGTACGCCGCTTCCAGATCGCCCAATACAAGTGCCTGGTCATTAAGTACGCCAAAGACACGCGCTACAGCAGCAGCTTCTCCACACACGACAGGTCAGTCCTGCCCCTCGCGTCCTGTCCCTTGGAAAATCGCAAGGCCCGGGACGCGGAGCTGTTTAGTGGGTCTGGTTGGTAATTCGCATTCCTGGCCCTGACTGCTTCAAATCCAGGCCTAGCAAGGTAGCTCTTGTGTGGTGGTTCTCAACAGGAGCGGGAAGGGACTTGTACCCCGAGGCCATTTGACAAGTTCTGGAGGCGTCTTTAGTTTTCAACCTGGAGGGAGTCAGGGTGCTCCTGGCCTGTAATGAGTATCGGTCAGGGGTGATTGCAGCATCCTGAGTCCCCACGCCTAGAACGGTGTGGCTCCAGACCTGCATCCAGACTGCCCAGGCTGGGGAACCTTGCTCTAGAGTTCACACTCATCAGAGGCTACGAACTGGTTATTTGGCTTGCCCGCTGATTTTTAACTTCTTAGTCATCTGCCCCAGCTAGCTTCGTCAACTTGTAGCCTTTGTGATCCTGGGTTTTATGTTTATCCGCCTGAGCACTGTGGACATTTCTACCTGCAACCTCCGGGCGGCAGAAACGTCTGGGCGGGAGTTAAATTCAGTTCCGTGGCGGCAGATTTAGTGCTGGCACGCTGAGTCCAGGCAGTATCCTCTGTCCTCTGGACTTGCCTCTGTGACACAGACATGCTGCTGTCAGCTGCCCAGAGACAGAACTGCTGCTCGGCAGCGCGCGGCCCGGGGTGGGGGCTGGGGAGTTTGTGAACCTGGAAAGCAGGTGGAGGGGGCTGGGGATTTAGCTGAGCGGCACAGCGCCTGCCTGGCAAGCGCAAGGTCCTGAGTTTGATTCCCGGTACCGGAAAACAAACAAAAAAGGTGGAAAGCAGGTGGAGTGGAGTATGTGCAGGGAGTCAGGCCACACATCATGGTTAAGCATCTGAGACAGTTCCAGTCTCCAAGTTCACCTCCCTGCTGTCCTCTGCACGGATGGGCTGAGCACCCAGGGGGCGGTGGAGGAGAAGTGACATTGTACAGTGGTTACAGGGTGAACTTCTAGAGTGACCTGAAGAGTTCTGCACGGGTCACAAGTCTCTCACACTGGTGGCACTGACAAAGCTCTGGAGACGCCGGAGCCACGGCTGGCTCTCTGCCTGTCCTCCCACTGGTCTTCCGTATTTGGCGAGGGAATTTAAAGTGTGTAAATGTTTCATGTTCTCCTCGGATCTCGAGGATCATTATCATACGGTGACAAACTGTCGAGTCTTCCAGGAAACTACTCTCTGTGAAGTTTAGTTCTTAAGATTAGGCAGAAATGCGAAGAAAATAACATTGTGGAAACATAAAAACTATTTAAAAAGGCAGAGGACACAGCACAGCATTTCTGTCCAGAAAAAGTCCTGGCTGTGGGGATCAGGTGGGGTCCAGAGTGTCATCTAGTGGGCCTGGACCATTCCCAACCATCCCTCTTACTTTCCGCCTCTGCTGGGTGGGATCCCTCCTCTAGGATCACAGCATGTCCTCACTCAAGGCTGGAATCAGACCAGTTGCCTCCTGGCTCTGCCCAAAAATAGCCTTGTGATCTTGGAGAAATCCTTTAATCTGCTGGGGGTGCCTACTTGGAGGAAATTCCAGGTCCTTGCTCTCCCTGCTGGAGCCTGGCTGTCCTAGTCTCAGAGGTGGGGCTCATGGGCCGCCCAGAGCCATATTTTGGCTTTCCTGGTGCACAGACACTGCTGCCTCCTTCATTGTGAGCCTTTTCTTTTGTTTTCTGCTAAGAAACAAACCCAGGGCATTGTACCACTGAGCTTCACCTCAGGCTCCCTTTAAACTTTAAACTGTGTTCTCTGATAGCATTGATAGAAAGAGAAGTATAATAATCCAGACTGAGTTTGTTTATTTTTTCATTTGAGTTTTAAAAGAGATGGAAACAGGGCTGGGGATTTAGCTCAGTGGCATAGCACTTGCCTGGCAAGCACGAGGTCGTGAGTTCCATTCCCGGTACGGGGGAGGGGGGGGGACAACGAAAAAAAAGATGGAAACATTTTATCAGTCCTTAAGAGTATCTTGGGTCCTGGGCACCATGAAGAATTCAGTCTTGGGGTGGAGCTGTAGCTCAGTGGTGGGGCATTTGCCTGGAATGCCCAAAACCCTGGATTGACAGCAGGCACCAAAAGAAGAGCTGGCCTTGTCTGTCCCCACCCACTGCACTGATGGCTAGAAGAGCTTTGAATCTATATTGAACTTCGTATCAGACATTGCTAATTTCTAGTCCAAAGAGTCAAGTGAGCAGGGTGTGGTAGCTCATGCCTGTAATTCAGCACTGTGGGAGGCTGAGGTGGGAGAATCACAAGTTCAAATCCAGCCTGGGCAGTTCACAACCTAGGACAATCATGTCTCAAGATAAATTAGGCCCTGCGTTCAATCCTCAGTACCACCAAAAACAAAAAGCAAAGTGTCAAATAACTGCTTTTCTGCCCCTGGGCCTTTATTCTCCCCACAGATGCTGACTTCCCACAGCTGTGCTGGGCCACGCTGCAGGCTGCTGTGCCAGGAGGGGGTGGCTGCAGCAGCGGCAGAACCTCGCCCCTCTGGCCTGCTCTGGGGGCTTGGTCTCCCCAGCCTCGCTCATGCTCTGGCATTCCTTTCTCAGGAACACTATGGAGGCGCTGCCAGCCTGCCTGCTCCGGGACACGACCCAGGAAGCCCTGGGTGTGGCTGTCATAGGCATCGACGAGGGGCAGTTTGTGAGTTGACTTGTCGTGGTATCGCTTCCTGGGGGCTCCCTCTCTGTCCCCCTTCCTCCTGTTGGTTTGCACATTATTAACTCTATCTCTGATATTTTAGTAAAATATCAAGGTTAAGGCGCCTAAACTAGTATCTGTGGCCGGCTCTGTAGCTTTAAGGTCAGGGCACCTCCAATCCACTGGGGCTGAGCAGGGTAAGGAGAGCTGCTATAATAAGCATACCTCCAATTCCGGGAACTTAAGACCACACATTTTTTAAAAACTTTACTTAAGCCAAGTGTGGTGGTGTGTACCTGTAATCCCATCACACAGGGGAACTAAGGCAGGAAGTGTTTAATCAGCCTAGACAATTTAGACCCTGTCTCAAAATAAAATAAGGGATATAGCTCAGTGATAGAGTGTCCTCAGGTTCAGCCCCCACTGCATGCATATAAGGATGGGATGTATTTATTCAAGGTACACACTGTGGTGATTCAAGTATATTGCACTACTGAAATTTGTTTTTCATATAGTTCCCACCCACAAGACTTGCCATCCTCCCTCTTTGGGTGGCCCTGGGTGATGGGGATCCAGACCCCTGGGTGGCTCCCATCTAGACAGTGGAAGGAGAAAGACCCTGCAGAACTCCCCAGTGTGGGGTTTTCATGCTGGAAGTCAGATAGTCACCTCTGCTGATCTGCTGGCTGGAATTTGAGCATGATCCCCTAACTGCACTTGGTCCCATACCCTGAGGAGGAAGTTTGTTGAGCGGTTCTTTGTAAGTGGTTAGCAATCTCTGCTCACCCTGACTCCCAGTGCAAAACCTGCTGGCTCGGTCCTCACCCACTGCAAGTCATGGCTCCTGAACATTCCTACAGAGAGGAAGACTGCCCCCCACCTCCACATGTGGGGTGTCTCCCTTTGAGTTGGATGCCAGGCTGCCAGTTGTCATGCTGGATTCTGAACCCCAGAGAGGGGTCGCAAGATGGCGGAGTGGTGAGCAGCAGAGAAAGAGCCTTTCTGAGAGTTGCGTCCAGACGCTGGAATATAGCGAAGTGGGAAGACAAGGAGGGAAGTGAGTCCCCTACAGCCTGGAAGGATCTGAGGCACAATCTGAAGCCCATCGAGAGAGTGAAGAGAGAAACTTCAGTAAAGAAGCAGGTAGCTGGTGGCGCCTTCTCCCTGAGACTGGACGCACTGTGCAAGAGGAGCAGTTCACACCTGCGGACACACGCACTGGCAACCCAGAGGCCTCCACAGAGAGACGCAGCAGACGTGAAGGACTGCACTAGCTGGCAGTGAGTGCTGAGGGCTCAGGCATCCTGTGCAAGACAACAATTGGCTGGGAGCCATCTTGGAGAGGGGCTGGCAGAGCTCAGAACGCAGAGTAGCTGCTGACTCCATCTACTCCATCTCCCAGCTGGGCTCAGGCCTGAGGAAGGTGCACTGATGGCTGCAGACCGCCAAAAGGTACAGGCTCACTGAGATTATGCCCTACCCTGCCAAAAAGCTACTGCTGGCTTGCTGGGATAAATCAACACTAACAGGACTCCGTCTCCACACATTGTCTACCACGAACAGCGGAGACAAACCCCGAAGTGGACTTTCTTTCTCTTTCTCTCTCATTTGTGTTGTTGTTGTAGTTTGTTTGTGTGTTTTGTTTGGTCTTTTTGAGACAGGGTCTCGCTATGCAGTTCAGGCTGGCCTTAGACTCACTATGTAGCCCAGGCTGGTCTTGAACTCGCAACAATCCTCCTGTGTCAGCCTCCCCAGTGCTGGGATTGCAGGCGTGCACCACTATGCCCGGCTTGTCATTGGAGTTTTGATTTGGTTTTTTCTTTTGTTTTCTGGTGTTTTTTTCCTCCTTCATTTTTTGATCTTGTTTTTATGAGTGTCAGTGTGCTTTCTAGCCTCTTTGTGGTTGTGGTTCTGTTCTGTTCTTCTTTTCAGCCCTTCCTTCTCTTTCCTTCCAGACTTCTGCACCAGTTTCCCAGGTTAGCATGATCTCCCTTTATCCTCCAGCCTTACTTCTAATCTGTTCCACTTTTCTACTTTCTCCCTAACCCATTTTAAATTTTAACCCTTGAAGGCAAAATAGACATATTAAGGACTTGTACACTGCGTACAATTTTCTGGTTTGTTTTAATTTTGTTATATAACCACAAATCTAGTTCATACAGTTAAAGGTGGCAAATTAATGGTTACCTCAGTTTGTGACTTTCCAGGCTGTCTTTTATGTTATTGTCATTGGTGCCATTATAGCCAAAAGTGACATAATTGTTCTAAACAGCTATTCTTCCTGGTATTCCAAGACTGAGACTAAGGGTCACAAAAAATACTGTGCACAGTGCCAAAGAACCAACAGCTGGGCCAAACAGGCAACAACTTCTCGTCCCTAGCAAACTGAAGAGATAGCATCTTGCAACGGACTCAAAACCCCAAAACCAGCTATACCTGAAAGATAACTAGAAGTAGTCATATTCTAAGGGTTCTAAATACTAGCAATAAAGCAACCCACCATAGGCAATTTATAGACATCACCCCAGGAATTAAACTAAAAAAAGAAAAGAAAATGAGAAGACACTCAGACAAGGTGCCACCCCAGGCGTTCAGGTCACCAACGGCAAACCCAAGGGGCAGTGAGGTGGGACAATCTGAAAGCCACTCACCCGGCCTCTCTGAAGTGGTAACAACAAAGCAATTGAATGACACTCTAGAAAAAATCAAATCAGAAATAATTTCTCAGATAACAGCAGCGATGGTGTCCACAATGAAAACCATGCTTAGTGACTCTAGAGGAGATACAGACCAAAAAAAGAGGAACTTGAGAAAATTATGGAAGCCATGCATGCTCAGCAGAGGAAAGAAGTGGAATCCATCAAGCAGATTCAAGCAGATATCCAGGAGAATAAAAATTCCATTGAAAATATTCACAGCAGATTAAGCCAATGTGAGGACAGGATCTCAGATATAGAAGACAGGCTTGCAGTTAAAGATCATGAAAAGAAATATTTCTTAAAAATATCAAAAGGCCATGAGAAATCAATACAGCAACTGCTAGGTGATGCAAAGAATAACTTAAGATTGATTGGAGTAAATAAAAAAGCAGGAGATAGTGCAAATGGATAGCACAAATAGTATAAAAGAACTGTTCACAGATGTCATAGCAGAGAACTCTGGTAGAGAAAAAATTTGAATACATAGCCAGGTATATCATAGTCAATATTCCAGAAATTCAACACAAGAATAGAATCTTTTTTTTTTTTTTCTTGTCTTTTTGAGACAGGGTCTCGCTATGCAGTTCAGGCTGGCTTTGAGCTCACTTTGTAGCCCAGGCTGGTCTGGAACTCGAAACGATCCTCTTGCCTCAGCCTCCCAAGTGCTGGGATTGCAGGTGTGTGCCACCACACCTGGCAAGAATAGAATCTTAAAAGCTGTTAGGGAAAAAAAAAAAAAATCACCTATAAAGGAAATCCCATTAGAACCACAGCTGACTTCTCAGCACAAACCCTCAAGTCAAAGAGAGCTTGGAGTGAAGTATTTCAAGCTCTAAAGGAAAACAACCTTTAACTCAGATCGATGCACCCTGTAAAACTATCTTTCAAAATTGCTAGAGAAATGATACTTTCATGACAAAGAACATCCGAGGAAATTTATGACCACCAAACCAACACTCCAAAATATTTTGAAGGACATTCTAGAAAGAGATAACAAGGGCTACAACCCCAGGAACCCCAACAGAAGGAATCTACCAGGCAAAGCAAATAAACGGAGGGTGGATTCTGAACCCCTGCAGCACATGTTTGCCCACCCATCTTGAGTGTGCCTGATCAAGAATGTACGTTTTTTGTTTTGTTTTTTTGTTTTTGTCTTTTTGAGACAGGGTCTCGCTGTGCAGTTCAGATTGGCCTTGAGCTCACTTTGTAGCCCAGGCTGGTCTTGAACTCACAGTGATCCTCCTGCCTCAGCCTCCCAAGTGCTGGGATTACAGGGGGGCGCCACCACACCCGGCTCTTTTTCCTCTTGTAAGCCACCTCTCTGGGGTTTCCACCTTTCCTTCCTTCCCCCTCCCTTCTTTCTTCTTTTTAATAGTTGGTGTCCCTGATCCTGCTGTGAACATCTCTTCCTCATTTGTTTGAATTTTATTTGTGGCATTTGACTTCGTCTCTCACCACTGGGAATTTGTTGCCTCACTTTGTCACATCCTCACCTTTGCCATGGGGCCTTGAATGGCAGGAAGCAGAGGCCTCCCCTGGGCAGAGCCAGTATTCATTCTGGCCACTGCATGAGCTGGCCAGCGCTTAGCAAGGTTCTGAAAAAGGTGACAGTCCATTCCCAGGCTTCCTAATCTTGCCTTTGAGTTCCCTCCATCCCTTTAAGACTAACTTGTTCAGCAGAGGCTGGGAAGAACGTGGCACCTGCCTGTAATCCCAGCACTTAGGAAGGTTGAGACAGGAAGATCTTGAGTTCTGGGCAGGCCTGACTTCAGGTGCTTGGGAGGTGCAGAAACAGCTGATGAGCTCCAGTAGGCAGACTTGTCACTATCAGTGGGCTCCTTGCTGCCTTTTCTGCATGCATGAATCCCACACTGCAGTGACTTATCTACTGAGAAAGCCCTGAGGTCCTTGAAGTTCCATTTATTTGTTTGTTTGTTTAGGCTGTGCTGGGAATTAAACCCAGGGCCTTGCACACACCAGGTAAGCAGTCTACCACTGAGCTACGGCCCCAGCTCTTTATGGAATTTTATTTAGGGACAAATCTCACTAAGTTGCTTGAGCAGGCCCCAAACGTGCCATCCTATTTCTTTAGCCTCCCAAGCAGACAAAATTAGAGGTGTGCACCCCAGCAACCAGCTCAGTTCTACTTTAGTCGGACCCTGCCTTGAGCTCCCAGGGCTGTCCTAACAGCACTGCAGATGGGGCCATAAGCAACAGGACCTTATTGCTGTGGAGGCTCTAGGTCCAAGATCAAGCTGTGGGCAGGCCCTTGAAGGAAGGATCTAGGCCTCTCTCCCTGGCTTATAGTAGTTGCCCCCTGCCTGGTGGGACAGCACACGGCTGTGCCATCAGAAGGGTCTGGGCAGTGGTGGGCTGGGAGGGCCTGTGGGTGGACCCCAGTCCCCAGGTTTGGGGAGTCTCAGGGGCACACAAGTCGCCTTGTTCTCAAGCTCCACACAGATCTGCACTGTCGAATGAGTCAGGCCAGCTCTCTGAGGCTCCAGAAAGCTGCTGCTTGGGCCAGCAGCTCACTCTCCCCCCACCCGGCCCCTCTTTCAGTTCCCTGACATTGTGGAGTTCTGCGAGGCCATGGCCAACACCGGGAAGACAGTGATTGTGGCGGCCCTGGACGGGACCTTTCAGAGGAAGGTGAGGCGCCTGGTCCCTGGGGGTGGATCAGGAGGAGGAAGGGGCCTGGTTGGACACAGGCCAGTGTGCCCCTTCTCTGCCACCACACAGCACTCTTGTGATGGCCAAAGCTCAGCTGCAAAGGAGGGCACTGCCTGAGCTCAGACTCCTGGGTCTGTCCTGTCTGGATGCCATCTGCTGTCAGCAGATGCTTTGAACGTGGAGGACAGAGCAGGGTGTGCGGCCAGGGAGGGCAAGGTCAAGGTGAAAGTTCCTCTTCAGTGCTCCTGGATCAAAGGTGTCAAACAGCACGGCCCAGCATCCGAGCGCACCTGTGTCTTCCTGTGCCCGCAGGCTTTTGGCAGCATCCTGAACCTGGTGCCCCTGGCGGAAAGCGTGGTGAAGCTGACCGCTGTGTGCATGGAGTGCTTCCGCGAAGCCGCCTACACCAAGAGGCTGGGCCTGGAGAAGGAGGTAGAGCCACCTGCTGCTCCTTGGGGTGGGTGGACAGGTGTGGCTCTGCCTCCGGGGGCTCCCCTTACACCCTGCGGACCTTTCTTCCCTCCCGGCTGCCAGGTCGAGGTGATTGGTGGAGCAGACAAGTACCACTCCGTGTGTCGCCTCTGCTACTTCAAGAAGTCCTCGGTCCAGAATGCTGGGCTGGACAAGGAGAACTGCCCGATGCTGCCGGGAGAGGCCCCGGTGGCCAGGAAGCTCTTCGCCCCTCACCAGGTGCTACAGTGTGGCCCTGGCATCTGAGGACCCTGGGGCCACAGGGGAGCCTCCTGCCCCTGTCCTGCTGCCCCGCGAGGCCCTGTAGAGCAGCCAGAACTGTGCCCAGTGAGAAAGGTCCTCCCTCCTCGCCAGCCCACGGGCCTCAGTCTCCACCCCAGCCAGACCTGCTGGTTTGGGGTCCACACCGTCTCCTCCAGGCCGCGGCACAGCCACACGCTATTGTGACACTGGTGCTGCCGGCTGCTTCCTCCTTTGTGGCTTTCACTGCCGAGTTTCTGTTCTCCCTGGGATGTCTGTGCCAGCGCCCCAGAGCCCCGCCTTGCACAGAGGGCCCTGTTGTCCACTCTGAGGACATCTGGTCCCGTGTCCCCTGCTGCCCTTTGGACTGAAATCCCTTCCTATGCTCTAGCTCAAGCAGCGGTGGTTTCTCCAGAAAAATGTCATCTTTCAGGCACCACACCGCAGCATGGCTGCTGGGAACGGGCCTCTTAAAAGAGGAAGGTGGGGCCGATGATGTAGCTCAGCGGCACAAGCGCCTGCCTGACAAGCACAAGGTCCTGAGTTTGATTCCTGGTGCCAGAAAAAAAAAAAAAAGAGGAAGGTGCTCTGTGGCTCTGGGCCCTGCCTCTTGCTGCAGTGTCTTGATGTTAATGGCCATTGTTGGATGTCAGTAGCTGGTAAAGCCACATTTCACTTTTTTTTAAAAAGGTGGTACCAGGAATTGAACTCAGGACCCCACATTTGCCAGGCAGGCACTGTGCCACACAGCTATATGCCTGGCCCTCATTTCACTTCTGCCTGGTGCTTTGGGTCTTGTACGCTGCTCTCACAGGACGAGTGGGGGTTTCATCCAGATCTCATGCTAGAACTCGTGTCCTTCTGACCCAAGCCTATTTATGAGAAAAGACTGAGGGCCATGTCCTACGAGAACAGTTGCCTGCCTTTTTGTCTGGTTTTAGGGATGAAAACGGGTAAATGAAGAAGCTTGGGCCCCAGGCTGGGAAGCCCCTGGTGGTGGTGGTGTTGCCCGCAGGGGCCAGGAAGTCAAGTTGTTTGTGAAGCTGACACTGGACAGTCTGGGGCCCAAGGAGTGAGCTCAGCTGCGCCCCCAAGAGGCCTGGAGCTGCTGTCTTGGAGGCCTGGTTCACAGGGGGGGTGCAAGGGTGAGGCCTGTGCCCCGGTCCACACCATGCTTGCATGCCTGGTGCATAAGGGTCAATATTCTGGGTGGCCCATCCTCTTTACCCTTTGCTGTGTCCCCACTTGCTGGCAGTTTGGTGAAGCTTGGAGCTCACAGGAGCTACTGGGAGGGACTTGTTCATGTGTGCCTGGGATTTTGAAACTCTTGGGGCTTTTAACAGCTCCAGACAGTTACACAAAAGAAGCTGGGGGTTGCTTCAGAGGCCCTGTCCTAGGACGGGGTTCCCAGGTACTTTGAGCACTGACCTGGAAGGAAACGGAGGATCCAGACCCACCCCTCTCTACCTTTCCCATGCCTGCCATGCATGGAAAGGGTTACAGGGAGGGGTCTTCAGAAAGGCAGCTCCCGGGTTCCCCCCACCCTCTCAACAGTAGGAAGGCAGCAGCCTGACCCAGCAAAGCAGGCCAGAAAAACCTGTCTTGTTTACAAGCTGAGTACAGTGGCTATTTTAGGATGGTGGTTGAGGGTGGGGGAAGGGGGATGCCACATCAAAATTTCACAATGTGGTCCCATGGACAGCCCCCCAAGAGTGCACCTGAGGAATTCTACCTGCCATCTCTAGGCTGAAGTCCAACCCAGGACAGTGGAAACTGAGAAAAACATTTATTCCATCTCCAAACCATTCTAACAATCCAAGGGCAAGGGGCATCACCCCCAAGGCTTTCCAATACATTCAGTCTGGGGGCTGTGGCTCTCCCCAACACTTGGTAACCAAGGTGGCAGAATATTTACATAAAGCTGGGTATTACATCAGGCAAAGTCCTTCCCTGCTACCAGGGAGGGAGCAAGAAGAAAGTGCCACCGGCCCCCCAGGTAGGCACCATCCCTGTCAGGGAGCCAGCCTGGAAGTGATTGGCACAGAGTGGTGACCCTCGGAGGACATAGCCCAAGCCCAGGCCGAGCAGGGCACGGCGTCAGGGCTGAAGGCACTGAGGTGGAGGTGGCAAACCTGAGTGAGGAGGTGGGAGCCCCAGCCCAGCACCAAAAAGAACCAGGTGTGGGGCCCTGACCCCATCTTTGGCAGAAAGCCCAGCTAACTGGCTGTCCTTGTGAAGGCGACACTAAGGCGCTTGTCAGGACAGCACATTGTGGGCCCCTGTCTGCACCTGGCTATTCCAGGCAACGTGGGGCTGGGGGCGCAGCTCAGTGGCAGAGCACCTGCCTAGCGTGTGTGAGGCCCTAGGTTCCATCCCCAGCACCAAGGGGGAAGAAAAAAAGCAACGAGAAAACATCTAGCTAACCTTTCCTCAAAAATGCCCTCAAAGAGTGGGTGACTGAGGCGCCTTTGGGAGCAGGCACTTGTGTGCTACTGGGCACAGGAAGGCTGGGGTTCTCTGGGCGGTCAGCAGGGACAGGAGAGGGGCTGCAGCTCCATGGGACCTCAAGGGGAGGCCCTGGGGAACAAGGCATCCTCCCCTGCCCTGCAGTGCCGTTCAGTACACAGGGGGCGGCTGGTAGCCCTCAGTGACATCTGTGTTCTGGGTGAAGGGCGGCTGCTGGTAGTTGTCCACCGACGCGCTGGGGTAGGAGGCGTAGGCTGTGTTGGGGTCTGGGGTGGGGTCCACATAGTTCTGGAGGAAGGCGTCCACTCCAGCCTTGTAGCGCTGGTAGGCCAGGGAGGCCAGTGTGCCCTGCAGGGAGATGTGAGTTTGGGCAGGGCACAGGATGCTGAGCAAAGGGTTCATCACTGTGCTTAAGTACACGGCCACTGAACCCCAGCCCCAGCCTACTCACCCAGGAGAAGATGGAGAAGAAGCTGAAGGTGATGGCTGCCCGGGCTGAGTCAGCTCCCACCAGCACGTGCTCAGGCCTGGTGGCTGCCCACTGGTTGGTAAGGAAGCAGAAACCAACAAACCACAGGAAGGTCCAGAGAGCTGGGGAGAGGATGGGGGAGGGGTTGGCTCCAGGGAAGGACAGGGGCTTTCCAGGGATCCAGTAGGACAAGGATCTCCCAGAATCCAAGGGATGTGTGAACTTCAGAAGCAGAGGTGAGGACTAGTGGGGGTGCCCAGCCAGGAGGGATCTGCCTCATGCCGCACACCAGTGGCTTTCAGCAGATGCTCCAAAAGCCTACATCCCAGCCCAGGGTGGATGGGACACAGGTAAAGTTTATCTGCTCATTGGGGCTGGTGACCCTGCCCACCTCGGGCACAAGGGCTTTAATCAGGGGCCCCTAACATGCCTCTGGCTCTGCTGCCTGTCCTTAGGGTTAGGACAGAGGCACTGCAGGCGGATACCTGAGAAAAGCAGGTCACCAATGACCAGGTACTTGCGGTCAGTGGCGTTGCTGATCTGGGGGAAATAGATGTCCACTACGAAGAAGAAGCTTGAAGCCAGAAAGGCCAGCACCCCAATGGCGCAGCCATATCTGCAGGCGTCCTCGTTGTGGTTGAATACACAGTACAACTGTTGAGATTCAGGTGTGTTGCTGTAGCCCTCACCGAAGATGCAGGAGAACACGATCAAGGCAAAGACCTAAAACAGGAGGATGCTGGGGAGTGGGTGCCACCCGGCCATCTCTGTGGGCCACGTCCAGAAGGGGCCTTGGCAGGGTGTGCGGACATCCGCTTGTTCCACTGCTGCTTCCCTCTGAATTGCCTGGGGAGGGCTAACGGCATCACCAGACCACAGTCTCCCACCACAAGGGCCCTGCCGGGGATTCCTGGGCTGGGGAAGGTGGGGGCTGGCTGGGGAATTCCTGGGAGGGGAGTCCCCCTGCCAAGATGCCTGTCTGCAGCGTCACCTCTTTTTTTTTAGACTCGAGATGGGGACACAGGGCCATCTGCCCACCCCCACTTTGAGTTTTAAACAATACAGGCTACAAAGTGTGTGTCCTGCCGCCTCCCCACCTCATCTCCTGGTTCGGGAGCCACCCACCTCTACTTGGCCACCCTCTTCCAAACACCCTGGTAAAGGGCACCCCCACTCTGGAAGGCCATGCCGAGGGCCCCGGGGGCTAGTGTCCCTCCCGCTCCCAGCAGCAGCTCTGGCCCCCCTAGCTCCTCCCTGGTCCAGGCTGGACTCCCCAGTCCTGCCAGCTTCCTCCCTACCAGGACTTCCGGCTTCCCTGGCATCCTGGTCCCTCCCTTCCCAGGGAGCTCCAGTCTCCCTGCTGCCCCACAGCGGGTCCTGACCACACCAGGGGCTGCAGACGGCCTGACCACAGGGCAGACAGGGCTGGGGGCTCAGGGAAGGGTGGTCGGGGACTGACTGGAAATCCCAGGGGGACTCCAGCCCCTGGCCAATAGATCCTGTTACCAGGCTTCCTCCCCAAAATTCAAGGACACGGCCCATGCCCAGCCGATGTCAGCAGGTTCGGAGGAGTCTGTGGTGGGCACTTGGGTCCCTCTGAGACCACTCCCAGGACCCTGCTGTGCCCTGGCTGGAAGCTCAACAGGGTCCTGGAGCCCAGTCACAAGCCCCACCCCCAGCTGGAGATGAAGCCGGAACTCTGGGTGCTCGCAGGACTCCTGGCACCGCCGTCCCGACCCACAGGGCACCTGGGCCAAGGCCACGGCCCCGGGCTGCCCGTCAGACCCCACGCTGGCAGCCTGGGGTCCCCAGGGAGGCCCCTCGGGCGCGGCAGGCCACCCTCAGCCTGCAGCGATCACCGAGCCCCCCACACCTGGCAGCAGAGAGCGCGCGGGGCGGGCACACGACCCCGCCGGCTCCGCGCGGGAAGGGGACCGTGTCGAAGGCGCCACGCCCCTGCC
>NW_004955506.1:4395740-4552293 GCF_000276665.1 Chinchilla lanigera
CTCTTCCTTCCCATTTGAGCTAAGCCTGTAGTGGGGTCGAGGGCCCACCACCACCACTTTCCCATTCTTGGGCGGAGTGGGGGGGCGTCCCAGGCCTCGAAGGGTGAGTGGCTGCAGTCTCGCAAGTACTAAGGCAGTGAAACAGGCCCCCAGGGCACAGAGTTCCACCCAGTTCAGCTTCCTCTCCCCGAACCCTACAAAGGCCCAGAGCCTCAGGGCCCGGGAAGGCTGATCCTGCCAGGTGAGGGTGGCCGGGGAAGGGTGTCCCTCAGGGCCACACCCTGCCCCCAAGAGAGGAGCTGCTGACTTGAGCGTGAGCAGGATTCCGCAGGAACCCACAAGCCTTTTTCTTTTCTCTTTTTTGGCGGGGCACGGGCGGCTGTGCAGTGCATTTGAGATACCATCTCACTATGTAGTCCAGGCTGGCTTCGAACTCAAGATACTGCAGCCTAGGTGTCCTGAAAGCCAGGATTACAGGCCCGCACCATCACCCTGCCACCCCGCCCTTCTTTCCTGTTGTTTGGTTGATTAGGTTTTGTTTTTGTTTTCTGTGCTAGAGATTTTGGGGATCCATGCTGAGCGCTGAACCAGGGGCCTTTGCACTGGACTTCATCTACACCTCTTTTCTATTTTTTATTTTTCAGACAGGATCTCAGTAAGTTGCCCAGGCTGGGCTCCAAAAAGTGAAAACTTTGATCCTCCTGCCTCACCCTTCTTTTTTTGTCATTAAATGCAGTATTTTGTGGAGTGTGGTGGCACATATCTGGAATCCCATCTGGAATCCCAGAGCTCAAAGGGCTCAAGCAGGAGGATTGCCATGAGTTCAAGACCAGGCTGATACATAGGACGTGATACCCTATCTGAAAGAAACAAAAAATAAAAATAGATTAATTTTTCAATTTTTTTTTATTATTTTATTTTATTTTTGTTTTTGTTGTTGTTTTTTGTTTTTTTTTTTCCCAGTACGGGGAACCAAACTCATGACCTTGCACTTGCCAGGCAGGCGCTGTGCTGCTGAGCTAAATCCCCAGCCCCAAATCCCCAATATTTTATTCTTCCATCCCTCTGCTTGCCCTGCCCTTTTTTTTTTTTTCTTTTTTCCTCCCCCTTCTCTTTCTCCTTCTTTCTTGTTTTTTTGTGTGTTTTGGGGACAGGGCCTTACTAGATGGCCCAGACTAGCCTTGAATTTGTGATCATCCTCCTGCCTCAGCCTCCCTAGTGCTGGGATTACAGAGAAACACCACCACACCCAGCTAAAAATAAATGTTATTGTGTGTGTTTAAGGTATACAACTTGCTGTTATTAGATACACACAAAAAAAGGTTCCTGCAGTGCAGCAGACGAACTTGTCCCTTATCTCAGTTACCTAATTTTTTGTTTTTGTGGCAACTGCAGCTAAAAGCTACTCCTGGGCCAGGGATGTAGCTCCGCGGAACAGCGCTTACCTGGCAAGCGCAAGGTCCTGGGTTCGATTCTGAGTGCCAAAAAAATACATATAAAAAAATAAAATCTCCTAGGTTAGCGTGAGTCCTACACACAGGACAAGGCTACCACCCACGTCTTCACAGCCTCCCGAGTCCCACACGCCGGCTGCTGTGTTCTCAGACCGTGTCTCCCCTTGTCTCCCGCCTGAGGCTCCTCTTCATCCCAGAGGAGGTTCCTTCCGTAGGGCGCAAGGGCAAGGCCAGGGCTAGGGCAGATTCCGCTCACAACCTGGACCACAATGGACGGCAAAGGAGTAGGTGCTGGGGTCCCCTCAGCCACCCTCTCCCGCAGCCTTTGCAGGGGATGGGGCAGGGAGCATGCACAGCCCAAGGAGGCAGAGGTGGCACCCCACCTAAGGAAGGGGGCAAGCGCTGGCCTCTGCCACATGCTCAGAGGGAAACAGGTCTCCGTGCCCCATTTTACAGAAGGAAACACGAGGCCTAGATAGGTGACAAGGTCGCCTTTGAGTCTGGCCTCTGCAAAGGATGGAGCTGGAGGCGGAGAGCCCCAGGAGAGACAGGTGCCAAGAGCAGAAGCCGGAGGGGGCGGGAGCGGCCACTACCTAAGGCCAGCCCTTCCTGAGGTCACACAGCACAACGACACTGTCACTGTACGTGTCAAGGAGGTGGTGGCCTTGGAGAGGGGATCCTGCCTCTTGCCACCACCTGGGAAAGGCTGACAGTGCGACTGCGGGAGGACAGAAGGTCCAGGCCCACCGTGATCGCCAGGCGGCCTCACCAGGCCTCAATAGAAGGGAGGAAAGCGCCCGCCCCAGGTCTCCCGACACCATGGCAGGCGGCTGCAAGCACTGTTCAGGTTCAGGTGTGCAAGGAATGCGCATGCCGGGGTGGCCCTCAGCCTGAGAGGCTCTTAGTAAATGTGTTTTTTCTTTGAGACAGGGTCTCACTGTGTAGTTCTCAGGTCTCACATAGTTCAGGCAGGCCTTGAACTATGTACCCAGCTCTCAGCAATCCTCTGGCCTCAGCTCCTGAGTGCTGGCGTCACGGGCATGCGCCACTATGCCTGGCTTGGGAAACGTCCTTGAGTTGTGGCTGTGGTGCCTTTCCAGCCCAGGTGGCAGCCCTGCCCCACACGCCAGTCGCCCTGCTTGACACCAGGCACCCACTGCTTACCTGGTCCGGCCCAGCATCCCGGAGGCCATAACTGCGATGGAGACGAGGCTGCTGGCCAGCACGCGTGCGGGTCCCTGGGGCAGCTCCCCTGTGTGGGCAGCAGAGGTGGCCAGGCTGGGCTTCCTTTGCAGGGGCCGGGGAGGCTAGGCTGCTTGCTGGGGCCCTTCCCTGCCCTGGGCAGTGGCCTCCTGGACACTTGGCACGGCCCCCTCCCAGCCCAGCAGTGCCAGCTGCCCCTCAGGACACCGACTGGCCCTCTCACCTGGGGGCACCAGTGTGAGGGCGCTGCTCTGGACACCGACGCTGTTTTCAGCCTGGCACTGGAACCAGCCCGGCATGGGGGGCAGCGGGAAGGAGAAGTTGGCGGGCTGCCCATGGGGTGGCCTCTTCTGCTTGTGGACCTGCCCATCCTTGCTGACCAGGCGGTAGGTGATGGGTGGGCTGCCCGAGGGTGCCCAGCAGGACATCTCTGCCCTGGGACCTGATCCTCCACTGTGCACGGTGACATTAGCCTGCAGCTGGGACACTGGCTCTGGCAGGGTGAGAGACAGTAGCACAGGCATGGCTGAGAGATTTTAACCTCCTCCCTGGGAAATTCCCAGTACAAGATGCTTAATGAACCTGGAAGTGTGGTTCTGTCACCTCCCGGCGGCTGGCCAGAGTGTCCCTACTGTGTGCCAGGCCCTCTAGCCTACTTCCAGTGGGCACTGTAAAATTTCATTTTTGGTTTTGCTTTTGTGTGGTATATTCCAGTTGTCAGACTTAACAAATAAAAATACAAGGCACCCAGTTAAACTTGAATTTCAGATAAACAATTAATATATTTGTTTTTGTTTTTTGGGACAGGGCTTCACTATGTAGTTCTGGCTGGCCTTGAAGTCACTATGTAGCCCACACTGGCCTCGAACTCGCAGTGAGCCTCCTGCCTCAGCCTCCTGAGTGCTGGGATTACAAGCATGCATCACCACACTTGGCTCTAACAATGAATAATTTTTTGAATTGCAAAATGTAAAATTTATGTAAAATTTACCTGGCACCTGTAATTTTAAAATTATAGGAGGATATCATTTCAGGCTAAGCTTCTGAACTTCCAGGCTAAAAAATAAAAATGGAGTCACGCATATTGAAGTTCCAGGTCACCACGCCGAAACAAAGCTGTTTGTCTAACTTGAGAAATCAGGATTCAAGAGAAAACAGCCAAGTTTTCCAAACAGGCTGATTCCAACTGACATGTTAGTGATACTCTTTCTACACTAATCCTTAGCCAAAAAAGGTGACCTAAAGCAATAGAGTATGAATCCATCAGGTCTTCTCTTCTTTTCTTTTTTTTTTTTTTTTCTCTTCAGTGCTGGGGATACAAATTCCCAACCTTAGGGCAATGCTAGACAAACACTCTACCACTCAGACCCCCAGACCTCCAGCCTCCATCAGCCAGTTTCAAATTCTGTCCCTAATTTTTCCAAGAAGGGCCAGGGACATAGCTCAATGACACAAGCGCCTCCCTGGCAAGTGCAAGGTCCTGAGTTTGATTCCAGGTACTGCCCCCCAACAAAAATACATGACATTTGGCCCTTTAGCTCTTCCATAATTTCTCCAAGAAAAATAACTTTGAAATGACCAGTTCACCTTTGTCCTTTCCCCTTGCTTTCTGCAGCCTTTCTCTGTCTAGAAAACCAAGCTCTGAGGGCCGGAGGTGCAGCTCAAGGGCAGAGCACGTACTTAACACACACAAGGCCCCGGTTCCATCCTCTGCACGATAAAGGGGAAGGGAAAAGGCCAGCTTCTGCTCAGCTCACCAGATACTCATCCTGTTTTATGGAATGAAGTGTTGTCTGATTCTAGAATGAAAATTAAAGTCCATTAAGATCAACAAACTAGGGGCTGGGGATTTAGCTCAGCGGCACAGCTCCTGCCTGGCAAGCGCGATGTCGTGAGTTCGATTCCCAGTACTGGAAAAACAACAACAACAACAAAAATCAACAGACTAGGAGAGGAGCTGTAGCTCAGTGGTAGAGCTCTTGCCTGGCAAGGACAGTGCCCAACCCTGCCATCTATTAAATACTAAGTGTTCCTCATTTAATCCCTTCTACACCCTCAGGAATGACCTTGCTTACTTTCTTTCTTTCTTTCCTTGCTTATTTGTTTGTTTGTTTGTTTTTGGTTTTTCTCTGGTACCAGGAACCGAACTCACGAACTTGCGCTTGCCAGGCAGGCGCTTTGCCGCTGAGCTAAATCCCTAGCCCCTCTTTCCTTGCTTATTGAGACAGGGTCTTGACTTTATAGCCCAGGCTGGCCTCTAACTCATGATCCTCCTGCCTCAGCCTCCCAAGTGTTGGGGTTACATGCACAGCCACCATGGCTGACTTTAGGGCCCTATGATAATCTTTGCAGAAGCAAGCAGCCCAGGCCTTGAGGTTGAGTGACTCACCCTGTACCCCACACCAGCCCATGGGGGGCTCTGAACCCTCCTCCTCTGGGCCCCAGGCCTGGGCACCTCCCCCTCAGGGTGCCTCTCCTTGTTGGTGTAATCAGGATGTGGGCAAAGAATGGACAGGAGTCCTGGTCCCAACATAGGCCAGGCAGCGCTTCTGTTCCCACCTAGGACACGTGTGCAGATTGGAACAGAAGTGGGGAAGGTGGATTTGTAGGGACAGAGTGGGATTTGAAGCCAGCGTTAGTGTGGGGCAACTTCCTGGGCCGCTAGAGCTTCAGCATCCACAGCCTCGACTCTACTGAAATAACTGGAGAAGGGCACCCGGCCTATCAGCTCCAAGTGCAGCCCCCCTGCCTCTGCCCTCCACCTTCCGGCCTCTCTCTGGCCTCCAGCTCCGCCAGGAGATTAGGAGATTGTGTCGTGGGGGTCTGGCCCCTGTGGTGCCTGGCCCCACAGTACTGACTGCAGCCTGCGGGCGAGCAGCTTGGCCTTCAACCTCACCTCTACCCTGGCCCTTGCTGACCCCTCTTAGTACCCACAGTTGCGCCCCGGGCTCCTGGTGCAACACTCACTGGCCCACAGCTCCCAGTACATCTGCAGCCGGGTGCTGCTCCAGCGCGGGCCGGAGAGGGAGGACGCCTGGCAGGAGTATGTGAGCAAGTCTGGGCTGGACTTGAGCGTGACGTTGATGCTGAAGGAGGCGGGCTGGTGAGTCCACACCACCTTCCTGGCCACCTGGATGCCCTGGCTGGCGAAGAGGGAGTAGGTGATGGGCGGAGGTGCCGGGGGTGCTTGGCACGTTAGAAGAACTCGGCGACTTTGGGGGTAAACCTCCAGGACTTTGTAGGCAATGGAGATTTCTAGGGGGTGAAACAGATGGGACAGGAAGAAAGAAACCACGATTAATCAAGCACCTTAAGAAAATGCGTGGTTTAGCAGTTCCTCAAAGTGAAACGAAGAATTCCCACAAGACTCAGCAATTCCACTGCTAGACACGCAGCAGGAAAGCTGGAGCTGGCTCTCACAGATACAAGTGAGCACATGTCTCCAGGTGCGAGGTACCGGAACGAGAGGTAGAGACAGCCTGAGTCCGCATCAACAGCTGAATGGATAAACAGCATGTGGAAGCCAGGTGTGGTGGCCCACACCTGTACACCCAGCACTCCAGGAGGATGAGGCATCAGGACTGAAATCGGAACCTAGCCTGGTGATATAGTGAGACCCTGGCTCAAAGTAAACAACAAAACGTCTGGGGATATAGCTCAGTGCAAAGACCCTAGGTTTAATACCCAGTACTGAAACCAAACCAAACACCCATGTGGTAGAGCCATGCAAAGAATATTATTTACTTTTAAAGAGTAACATGGGCTGGGCGTGGTGGTGCACACCTGTCGTCCCAGAACTCAGGAGGCTGAGGCAGGAGGATCATTGAGAGTTTGAGACCAGCCTGGGCTACAAAGTGAGCTCAAGGCCAGTCTGAACTGCATAGCGAGACCCTGTTTCAAAAAGACAAAAAAAAAAAGAGTAACATGGGTTGGGGATATAACACAGTGATAAAGCACATACTTGGGATGTGAAAGGTCCTACGTATAGTCCACCACGCCACAATAAATAAAAAATCCCTACACATGCTACAACACAGATGATCCGTAACTTTATGCTAAGCCTGACCACTAAGAGAAAAACGATTATATGAGTCCATTTATGTATCAGGTCCACAATAGGAAAATTCAGAGGCAGGAAGCAGACTGGTGGCTTGGGGCACAGAGGAGAGAGTGGGGAGCCATTGTTCAGTGGGTATGGGGCTTCCTTTTAGGGGGATGAAAATGTTTTGAAACTAGGTAGACGTGGTGCTGGCCCAACAAGCTGAATGTACTGAAAGTCACTGTTACCACTTTAAAATGGTTTATTTTTGTAATTCCCACACTCAGGAGGCTGAGACAGGAGGATTGCTATGAGTTCAAGGCCAGCCTAGGCTATAAAGTGACTTTAAGGCTGACTTGAACTGCATAGTGAAATTCTGTCAAAAAAAAAAAAAATAATTTTTTGTTGTGTGAATTTCACCTGACCAATAAATGGAGAAAAGCCTGTTTCCTGCTTCAAGAATTTTTTGCCCAGAATATTCCAGTACAAGATACCATGAGAGTTGGGCATAATGGTATAACTCTGTAAGGCTGAGGCAGGAGGATCGCAAGCTTGATCCAACCTGGGCAACTTAGTACTTAGCAAGACCCTGACTCAAAATTAAAAGGGTGAGGATGTAGCTCAGTAGGAAAGCCCTAGGTTCGATTGCCAGCACAAAGAAGAGGAAGAAGGAGGAGGACGGGAAGGAGAAGGAGAAGGAGGAGAGGAAGGGGAGCGAGAGAATGTATGTGCTCAGGCAGGCAGGAAAGCATTGCAAGGCAGGTGGGGACACAGGTGAAGAGGACCAAACCCCTGGATCTGTCTCTGGATGACCAGCCTTGCCCACTGTAAGCCGCAAGGGACAGGCACACGCCGCGGCCCCTGTCACGTCCCTGGTCTCTGCCCTGAGAAACGTACTACTTGTTAGCTGAATGACTCTCTTAAATCCAATGGCAGTGGCTGCCTGGTGCCCTCTCTGGCTCTGAGACCTCCTTAGGGGACACAGGTGCTCACCCGGATGCTTGCAGATACCTGAGCTGCCACCTGCAGCCTGCAGGATGGGTCACATGCAGCGTGGACAGAGCTGTCCATTCTGAGTCTGGGCTGTGGCCTCCCTCCAAGCTCAAAGGCCCGGTCATGCCAGCTCCACCACAGGACCCGGGACGCAGGGGCGACAGCGAGGCCCCTGCACCTGAGCAGTGAACACCTGGTTTCAGAGGACAGGGAGGGGGCTGGGGCAGAGGGTGTGACCCCGACCCATGAGAAGCTTCTCAGGACAGAGTCACAGCCCAGCCGCGTGGGGCTGAACGGGCAGAGAGGGGCAGCTCCAGGGAAGCAGGGCTTTTGAAGAGTAGTGAGATAGCTACAGGAGGCTGGCATGCTCAGCGTGCCCCAAGCTCTCTCCTGCCTGACTGGGAGCCCTCTCCCAGCCAGGGATCCTTTTACAAGCGACTTTGCTGTTTTGTAGGCAGACCCTGGTGTTGACCTTGATGCAGAGAGAGCCTATGATCTTCCTACTGGGCCTCACGCTGCCCTTCCTGACCCCCCAGGACAGAAGTCAGGACTAAGCAAAGTCACTTTCTGAATGACAGGTGAGGACAGAAGGGTGTGTTTGTTACCAGTGGGCATCTATGCTCTTCTTAAGAATAGTGTGCCTGGGCATGATGGTAAACCCGTACAATCCGAGCACTCTGGGAGGCTGAAGCAAGATTACAAGTTTGAGCCCAGGCTGGGGAATTTAGGGACTAGGTGAGACCGTGTCTTAAAATAAAATACAGCCTGGCATAGTGGCACACACCTGTAATCCCAGCACTTGGGAGGTTGAGGCAGGAGGATTGCTGTGAGTTTGGGGCCAGCCTGGGCTACATAGGAAGATCCTGTTTCAAAACACCAAACCAAATCAAAACAAGCAAGTAAACAAACAAACAAAAAACGCAAACCAACCAAACAAACAAAAAATCCACACTGCAATGCGCAGGACAGCCCCTCAAAAGCTTCTCAAAGGAGAATGAGCCCCAAAGATCACAGTATGGGACTGAGAGGGCCCTGGACATCAAACAGCAGGCACCCTGGGCAGGACTCCTCCTGGCCCAGGGCCACTCAGGCACCAAGTCAACAAACACGTCCTCATCTGTATCTATCTATCTATCTATCTATCTATCTATCTATCTATCTATCTATCTATTTATTAGAAACAGGGTCTCACTTTGTAGTCCAGGCTTGTCTCGAACTCATGGTGATCCTCCTGCCTCAGCCTCCCATTTGCTAGGATTACAGTATTACACCACCACACCTGGCTTTACTTCTTTAATAGTTTCATGAAAACCCCCATTTTGGAGGGGATACTTTGTTTTAAACAGTCACATGCAAATTTTTTTTTTTTTTTATCTTTTTGAGACAGGGTCTCGCTATGCAGTTCAGGCTGGTCTTGAGCTCACTTTGTAGCCCAGGCTGGTCTTGAACTTGCAAAGATCCTCCTGCCTCAGCCCCCTGAGTGCTGGGATTCTAGGCAAGCGCCACCACACCTGGCCTCATGCAAAATCTTGATTTGAAGAAAATACAGCTATAGCAGTGTTGAAGTCATTCTCTGGGGCATTGTTTTGTGGACTTCTACTAATGATTTTGTCAGTGAGCCCCTTGGGGAGAAGAGGCCTCCTCCTGAGGTCCAAAGATGGTTTCAGGGGCCAGTCTGCCTCCTGTTGGGGCTGTGAGGTCCTGGGCCACAGTATGGCTCCACTTGTTTTTTTGCTTCTTTCACGAAGGGAAATGTTCTTAACTTATAAAAGAGAAAGAGAAAACTTCCTTTCCATTTCAATGGCTGTGAATAGAAACCTGATTTGCCTAAGTGTACAGAGAGGAGCCTTTTACAAGGTACAGTTTGCAAGAGCAGAAGAGCATTCACTTTTTCTTTTTAATGGTGCCAAAAAGTTGGTTTGAAAAGTGCAGGGTAAAGGGGTATGGGTAAACTAACTCTGTAGAGCAAACTTGGGCAGAACAAAGAGGAAAAAGAAGGTAAAATCAAAATGTGGTGTGGGCTATCACGCAAACTCAAGCATGATAGCCAGAGCATTCACTTTTTATCCTAAAGAGACTTGTATCTTTTTTCTTTTTGATTCTTTAGCTTATGGATCTAAACTGAGAGCAGTGGTGTGGCGGTGCACACCTGTTATTCCAGCACTCAAGAGGCTGAGGCAGGAGGGTTATTTTGAGTTTAAGGACAGCTGGAGCTACACAGAGTTCAAGGTCAGCCTGAACTACATAGCCAGAGACCTTGTCTCAAAAAAAAAAACAAAAAAAACCAAACAAGATAATAATAGTAATAATAGTAATAATAATCTGAGAGCAGTGATACCCGCCTGTAATCCCAGCTACTAGAGACACTGAAACAGAAGGACTGCAAGCTCAAGGTCAGCCTGGACAATTTAGTGAGACCCTGCATTAAAAAAAAAAAAAAAAAAAAAAAGCCAGCGATATACCTCAGTGGCACAGTGCTCACTCAAGGCCTTGGTTTTGGTCCCCTACACTGCAGGGGAAAGAAAAAAAAGCAAAAGGAAGCAGGAAGCTCTTGAGGACCTCCACCCAGGCCCCGGGCTGTGGTGTGTGTCCAGGTGGTTCCGAGGCCCAGTCTCCTGTCTCTGGGATAACCAGAGGCTGGAAATTCGAGTTCTAGAGACTGTGCTTCCTTGGACCAGTGTAGGGCAGCAGGGTCTGATTTTGAGCGAGCAGTGCACCTCTTCAGAAATGAATGTGCCCTCCAGAAAGATTCTGGCCAAGGTGTTACCACGACACTTCCAAATGGGCCTGGTTAGGAGAAAGGGTCGTTACCAAGCAGGTGGTTCACTGAACTCTGATCATCGGTGCTGGGTGAGTGGGGGGCTCATAACAGCATAGAGATGCAGCGCTCTGGCCAGGACTTGCCATGTGACAGAGGGAGAGAGCCAGGAAGAGCTTCTCCTCACCTCCGCAAGGAAAAAGCCCCAGCAGACACCTTGATTTTGGACTTCTGGCCTCCAGGACCGGGGCAGAGTGAAGTCCTGAGGTCACTACAGCCCAGTGTGTGTGGGGGGGACAGGACACTCCCAAACGCCCCTCCCAAGTGATCCTAGGTCATCTGGGACCCTCACTCTGAGAAACACTGGGCTGTGATCACAGCACTTCGGGAGACAGGCTGGAGGGTTGTAAACTCACGACCAGCCTGGGGAATTAAGAGGCTTAGTGAGATCCTGTCTCAAAATTTAAAAATCCTGGAGATGTAGCTCAGTGCAAAGGCCCTAAATTCTATTTCCAGTACTGAAAAAAACAAAACAAAACACCACGCATTGGTCACTTCTGTATCCTGGGTCTCTGCTCATTCCTGTTTCAGACCAACCTCAGCCTCACATCCCCATCTGCAGAGTCTCAGCTGCAGGACGCACCCTGGCAGGCTGGGCTTTATTTAGCCAGCGCTCCAGCAGGTGTGGCAAACAGCTGCCGTCTCTTCAAGGGCTGTACTCCTGTCCCATCCCGTCTGCACAGTACCCGCAGCCTGCAGAAGCGCCCGTGGCTTGCTTCTCATCCGAAGTGAACTCTGACCTGCTGCAGAAGGTGCTTACTTTTCTACTCCTCTGCCCACTGGGCCCGCTAGAACGAGGGTTTTGTCTCCTTCTCCCCAGGGCTGGAAGAGTGGCTGCCACCAAACAGGTGCTCAAGGACATTTGGAACAAATGAACGCATCATTTGTCAGTCGGTCTCTTAGGAGTTTAGTTACCAGGACTTGGTCAGTAAAAATCTGAGAAGTCAGGGTCTGAGCTGGAAGGGAGGCAGGGCCGTCCCTCCCCAGGTACTTTCCTGTGTCTCGGCCGCTGGCTTCTTGTTTTTAGCTGCAATACTAACAATGTGCTTATTTTTACAGCAAATGAGGAAATGGTAGTTTAGCTTCTGCTTCATTCAAGTGAGTCGTGCGTCACCACTACCTGGTACCTACCCTTAAGCAGAACTGGGGATGCTGAGCTTTGTGTGCTGGTGACCCAGTGACGCAAGGTAGGGACCAAGACAGGGAGGTGGGGGCTGGGGATGTAGCTCAGCGGCACAAATGTCTGCCTAGCAAATGGAAGGTCCTGAGTTTGAATCCTGGTACCAAAAACAAAACAAAAAGAACAACAAGGAGGGGAAGTGACCCAATGCCTACTCACCCCAGCAGACACAAGGGCTTGAGGTGCCAGTGAGGGATAACAGTGGGGGTGGGGAGCAGCCAGAGAGATGGAGCTGGCTCGAAGGAGGGAGTAGGCCAGGCCACGGGGTCAGGGGGCTTCCCTAGTATCCCCTCCTCCCTGGCTCTGAACCAACCTGTGTGATTTGTGGAGAGGGAGAGAGAGAGAGAGGGAGGGAGGGGGGAGGGAGGGAACAGGGAGGCCCAATGCCTCAGGCTGCCTCCCATGCTGGACCCTGGGGGATCTTGACTGCTCTACAGGCCCCTCCCTCCTGGCCAAGGTGTCACCCAAACTCCCCAGCTCTCTCTGGGTTACAACACTTGGCAGATCTGTGAGGCACCTGGAGGAGCTAGTGCTCCAGATGAGGACATGGGGTAGAGTGACCAAGACACCCCCACACTCCAACCAGCCAGCCTCAGCAGTCATCCCTGCCCTGGCTCCCTGGGATGCCCCCTCAGCCTGGTCTTCCTTTTCCATGCCCCCAGGATCCTGCCAGGATCTAGAATTGTCCAGCTGCCCCCTAGCACCCCATTCTCACCCCTGCCACCTCCTCCTGTCCCCAGCTGGATGCCCTTGTCCCTGCAGGAAGTGGGGCCACTCACCTTCTGCCGGGCCTTTGGAAGAACTGGCGGCTGTAAGAGAGGTGGGGTGTCAGGGGGAGGCTGCGGACAGCCCAGAGCCTCCTGCGAGAAGGGAAGGGGGCAGGCATGGGCTGACTCCTGGTAGTGAGGCCGCAGGTCTCAATCAGCACGGTTGCTCACGAAGCCCTTTGGAGCCCCAGGGCATTTGGGATCTTCAGCCCATTTTGCAGAGTGAACAGTGGGCCAGAGCGACAAAGGAGGGACAGCCACACGGGCAGTAAGAGGATTGAAGCCCAGATCCTGGCTTTCAGAGGAGCCCGCTGCCCGGGGCCTACCTCTCCTGCGCTCCCTGCATTCCACACCCTAAACCCACCTCCTGGGGGCCTTGGCAGTAGACACCCCACAGTTCCCCCACGGGCTCACCCAGTGTGGCCAAGCAGAGCAGCTGAAGGAGTCTCATGCCTCTGAGGGTGTGGGCCTTGTGGCGCCTCTGCTCAGCTTTCACAGCCTCCTAGGCCTGGGCCCCTCACCTTGGGGCCCTGGGGGTACTCCTGGTGGCTGCCTGCAGTGAGGAGATAACCTTGAGGCCACAGCTCCCGGGGCTGGGCTCAGAGAGCCCTACAGCCAAAGGCCCCACACTCCCCAGGGAGCAGAAGGAAAGAGTTGGGCCGGTCTGGAGCACATTAGGCCTGATTGAGCTCGGCAGTCACCTCTGAGCGGGGCCCTAGGGCTCACTGGCAGGGGCTGTCCACATCCTCACCTCTGAACTGGCTAATGGGTTACATCACGTGGGAAGGGCAAGCTGAGGTTGTGCCTGCTGAGTTCCAGAAGAGGCCATATCCCTGATTATCTGGGTGGGCCTCATGTGATCTGCAGGGGCCTGACAAGGTGGCTTCAGAGAGCCCTGGGCCATACCCCAAAGAAAAGCAGAGAGAAATGCCAGTCTCTGCCCACATCTTGCTGGGTCATATCTGACCTGGGCTCCTGGTCACCCCAGGAGTGTGATGCAATGTGCCCAAGGCCCTCAAAGGGGCAGGGTCCTTCCTTGGCCCAAGCATGGGGATGACCTTGAGCAGGACCCAATGCTAATCTGCACAAAAAGGAGACCGAGCCGCATCCCTGGGTGGTGTGGACTGGCCAGTGTTTTGCAGCTGAATTACCTGGAGAGATTGGTCAAGGTGAACAGAGCCTCTCAGAGGCTTAAGGCCAGGCCAGGGCCGGACACTCAGGGCTCGAGGGATGCAGGGCGGAGGGAGCAGGTCCTGCCACCTCCACAGCGGGCCACTGCCACCTTCAGCCTGAGGCTGCCACACAAGCCAAGGGCTTTCAGGACAAGTTTGGTGTCTGTGAAAGAATCACTGGCTTTGACTGCTTCCTCCTGTTTGATGTCCTCTGAGCCAGGCAACTGATTGTTTCCAGGGGAGCCTGTCCAGGGAACCTACTCCCTGCCCCCGGTATAGCTTATCGGCCCAGGGATGGACTTGACCCACCGAAGGCCAGTTACGGCCCTCTCTCAGTGCCTGGTGGCATCAGGAAGCTGCTTGCAGGGCGACCTCTGCTGGCCGGAGAGTAGCAGGAAGAGCTGGTATAGGTGTCAGGAAGTCACGTGGTGTTGGCCCCTGCTCCTGTCACTTGCCCCTCATGGTCCTGACGTGTGCCCTGGGTATGGAGCCTGTGTCCTCCTGCTACCCCTGCAGCCTCAATGCACGTGTATCATTTTCTTTCTTTTTTTTTTTTTTTTTTTTTTTTTTTTTTTGTCTTTTTGAGACAGGGTCTCGCTATGCAGTTCAGGCTGGCCTTGAGCTCACTTTGTAGCCCAGGCTGGTTTTAAACTTGCAATGATCTTCCTGCCTCAGCCTCCCGAGTGCTGGGATTACAGGCGTGTGCCGCCACGCCTGGCCCACGTGTATCATTTTCTTAATTCCCAGCAAAATTCCCTTCCAAAGCCTGTCTTCGGGTCTGTTGGGAGTGGAGTGGGAGGAGGAGAGGACTGAAAGGAGACTCCAGAGGGGTCTCAGGCTGTGGCCAGCCTGGTGTCCAGAGGCCCAGACACTCGTGTTTCCCCATCCGGGCTCCGGCATCTCCGAGGAGTCTCGTCAGTGTGTTTGGGGGCCAGAGTCAGGAGAGTCCCGGGTAATGCCCAGGACCTCTTCCCTGGGCCTTGGTGAAATGAGGCAACTTCCTGCTGCACCATGGTCCCTGCCTAGGCACCACCTGTTTCCTGGTCCTCTGGTTGCTCTGGCCCTCCTGTCTCGGGCTGGGTCTCTCCCCAGCCAGCAGGGAGGGGGATGGCTGGTCAGGATGCCCCTGCAGTGACCCCTGAGATTACTCACAGGTTCCTTCTATGGAGTCCGGGTGTTCCCCAAACTCTCCAGGCCCCCAATACGTATTATGTTCTATTATTTTTGCCCTTTGTGGGCCAGTCTCCTCTACAAAGGCCTTATGGGTGTGTCTGTGTTTCCTCGTGTCCTCCTGTTCCTGGAAGGGTCCCTTGGCCAGCAGACCTGGGGAGGCCACAGAGTACAGGCAGGGGCCCCTTAGGGCTGGGTGGGGAAGAGGGACCCCATAGTAATGGCAGCTTTGAGGGTAGCTCTGGGCACCCAGCTGTCAGGACTTTTAATCACTCCCTGAATCTTCTCAGGCCCTCAGAGAAGCATGGCTTCTTCCCCCTTCTAAGATGAGCACCCCAGCGCCAGCATTTAGTGAATTCCTGCCACTAGGCCTGTCTTCTTCATGGCTCCTATAGAGCACATGGGCATGCATGAGGCTGGCTCTCAAGGTTTTTCATGAAAGGATGTGACAGTCATTATAAAAGGCCCAGATAGCTGGCCATGGTGGCCCATGCCTGTAATCCTAGCTATTCAGGAGGCTGAGGCAAGAGGATCACAAGCTGGTGCCGTTAGTGACTTAGGGAGACTCTGTCTCAAAATAAAAATAAGAAGGGCTGGGGTATAGCCCACATGGGAGGCCGGGATTGCAGGATTCCACCTGGAGAGTTCTGATGATCCTTTCCCAGAGCTCCTGTTTCCCTCATGGTCTCACTGCCACCTCCAGAAACAGGACCTTGCCGGGCATGGTGGCGCACATCTGTAATCCCAGCACTCAGGAGGCTGAGGTAGAAGGATCGTTGTGAGACCAGCCTGGGCTACAAAGTGAGTTCAAGGCCAGCCTGAACTGCGTAGCGAGACCCTGTCTCAAGAAAGATAAAAAGGGGGCTGGGGATTTAGCCTAGTGGCACAGCGCCTGCTTGGCAAGCACGAGGTTGTGAGTTCAATTCCCGGTACTGGAAAAAAACCAAAAAAAGAAAAAAAAAATTAATCAAAAAAGATAAAAAAACAAAAAACAGAAACAGGACCTAGCATTCAGCAGCACTTACTCCGTAGTGACCCCTGGTGGTCATGGGAGGCCAGGCCAATGAGATTAGGTCAGTGAAGAGGGGCTGGACTGGTTGAGGCTTTAGAATCAGATGAGAAGCCTCCTGCCCTGAGGGTGGCAGGCAGAGCCACTTAGATGATATCTGCCCAGGCGGGAATCAGCCAGGCGCTGGTCCCCTGGCATAGCTGCAGGCTTTGCAAGCGTGTTTTGGGATTTCTTCTGCCCTTTCCTCTTTATAGTTCATGCCAGCTCCCTGTGAGAGTTGCCTGGGCACTTTAAAAGTCCTGACACCCTGCCTGCTGCCTGCCTCCCGCCCGCCCAGTCACCGAAGCGTGGGGCAGGGGCAGCAGGCTCAGGAAAGGGTCACTGAGCAGGTCAGGAATCCAGGGCACACCGCGGCCCACATCCCAGCCCTGAAGGTCATACACCTGCTGAGACGCACTCAATGTGTCACAGTGCAGGCCTGTTGATGCTGCTCAGACCCTGGCAGGGCACCTCGCAGCTTGGGAGGACAAGTTCTGCATAAGATATGGCATGGACCTGGGTTCCAGTTCTGAGGGCACCGTTGTTGCTATGGGCTGTCCACCACAGCAGCAGAGAACAACACCTCCCCAGTCACCCAGACTTCAGTGATTCTGCCCGCATAAGGTCAGGAATGCTTCTGAGCCCCTTTTGAGGCAATATGGCTTTGCAGCCCGCCTGCCTGGATTCAAACCCCAGCTCTGCCCCTGCTGGCTGTGGCCCTGACCTCTGCGAGCTTCCGGTCCACTCGTGGAAGGGCTGAGTGGGTGCAGCTGGAGGCACAGGGCCGCTCAAGGGGAGTGGAGGCCAGCTCTCCCCTTCCCACGGGAGAGGGCTCCAAGCTTTGTGAGGGCGCCCTTTGGTAAGCAACTTCCCAGCACTCCAAAAAAGACGCATTATTTGTGAATTGTGTTTATGGGTTACTATAATAATGTATTACGTGCACTATAAAATATTCAGTAAAAAATAGAAATTTTAAAGGGATGAGATGAAAAAATAGAAATTCTCATATGGTCTTCCTGCTGCCCCTGGGGATGTGCGGACCTCTTTGGGGAGCCCTGTCGGTGTGTGTGAAGACGGTCCTCTCCAGGAGCCAGGGTGAGAAAGTGCGTGCTCCAGGTCCAGCCGTGAGGCACGCCGAGTGGTGCTACAGCAACAGCTCCGCGCCGCTGGGGAAGCGGAGCCGGGGGCCGGGGGCCGGGGCACCGAGCGATCCCGGGTAGGAGGAGCTCAACCAGGGCGGGGTCTGTGTGGGAGAGTCCCTGCCGGGGTCCCTGGGACCCGGGGAGCCTGGGCTGGGGAATCCGGGGCCGAAGGACCTTGGGCGTGAAGTTCGGAAGTGAGGGGAGTCCGGGATCGGAGATTCGTTCGAGCCTGGCTCCTGTAACAGCCGCGACAGCTCCTCCACCAGGCGCCACTTCTCCTGGACTTGCTGAGGAAAGAAAGGGGCCGACTGCCAGCGGAGACTTGCTGCCGGAGCCACTGGAAGACTGCTGATTGGGTAGCAGCGGCCACGCCCACCAGGCTCGGTGCCACGCCCCCGACAAGACCCGCCCCTAACTAGAGACCAGGGTCCTGCCCCCAAGGTAACCAGAGGTCACGCCAGGTCACGCCAGGTCACGCCCCGTCAACCAGAGGCCACGCTCTTCAGAGCCATCCCCATCAGAGAACTGCAGGTCCGAGGCCACACCCTCATGGCAGGACCCCAAACCTAAGGTCATGTTCTTATCAGGTCCCGATCCAGGACCCTGGCCTCGACTGAGGATCCTCTTCTTTGCTTCCCCCTCCCCATCTACACCCCACGAGCCGAGCACCGACCTATCTCAGGCCACACTCCCTAAAGATCGGTGTCCCCCAAGCCCAGCAGACGCTCACCCACACCAGCTGCTTCCGGAGCATATGGATGGCCCTTGCATTGGCTTGGGACTGGCAGCAGCACACGACCAGAATGAGGCTTGGGGCAGACGGGATTCACAGTCAGTCACCCCTCCGACCATGGGCGCCCCTCCCGACTTCCTCCTTTCCTTAAAATGCCGTGCTCCTGGGGTTTCTCTCTGCACGACTTTTACTGGAGCTAGCTTCCTCCTGGGACCCTCTGCCCTAGTCCTCTAGCAAGGTACTAGGCTTCCTCAGTGGACCTAGAGACCCCAGGGCATCCTGGAATGGGGCCATAGGGTCCGCTTTACAGGGGAGGCGCCCCAGGCTCCCAGCCTTAGGGCTCCCACCTGGTGCCTGGGTCCTGCTCCCCTGAGCTCCCTTTCCCCTCCCCTGGCTTCTGTGTCCCATGAGATGGGCTGGGGAAAAGGACAGGACACCCTCCCCAGCGGCCCCTCCCTTGGTCCCTGCCACCGTGGTGGGCACCTGAGGAGGATGAGGAGGGGGAAGCCGAAGGCGTGAGAGCTGAGATAGTGGAGGGCACGCTGGCCAGGGGGCGGGAGCCGCAGAGCCACCAGTTCCTGGACCACCTGCCAGGGTGCTGAGTAGTTGGTGAAGAGGCCACAGTCCCAGGAGGAGTGGGTGCTGGAGAGATGGGGAGCGCGCATGTGAGGGTCACATGGGGTGGGGGACGCCCACCGGCACCTGCTCCAGCTCTCCCCCCTCACCTGCTGACCACAAAGCCCAGGGGCACCGCTGCCAGGAGCAGGCCTAGGAGCAGCACCAGCTGGAAGAAGAAGGTGGAGCTGGAGGCGCGGAAGAGCCGAGGGGACGACCTGCAGTTCCTCAAGAGGGTGTACTGGGGAGCGGCAAGGAAAGCAGGGGTCGTGAGTGCGGCTCGCGGAGGGAAGGCCCAGGGCTCAAGGCCCATGCTCCTCCCCGCAGGCAGCCTGACCTTCTTGATGTAGAAGGTGAGGAAAAGGAAGACGCTGTGGAGCAGGGGCAGCAGGGGGCAGTAGAAGAGGCCCATCCAGGTGACCGTCTGCCCCGCCACGATGTCCAGCACGTTCTTGGGCACCAAGAACTCTTCCCGGCCCAGCCAAGTCCAGAACCGGCCTGAGAACCGCTCCACCAGCAGCCTGGGGTGGGGAGGGTCCCGGTGTCCACCGGTCAAGAAGGACGTGGGGGCCATGGACCATCATACCAGCAAGTCCCCCAACACTCCTGTCACCCCATTCTCCCTCTGCTTGGCTCACCTCCGAGGCAGGGTGACGAAAAAGGCGAAGGCCACCGTGAGGAGGAAGTTGAAGATGATCAGCTTGTACAGCTCCTCACCCACTGAGTTTTCCCAGCACTGGGGTGCAGAGTGAGGTGCCCATCACCATCCTGCCCCCCCACTGCCCATGCCTTACCCACCCTGGGAGGATCTTTTGTTTGCTTGTTTGTTGTGTTTTTTGAGACAAGGTCTCACTGTGTAGTCCAGACTGGCCTTGAACTATGTAGCCCAGGTTGGCCTTGAACTCACGGCCATCCTCCCAACTCAAGGGCTCCCAAGTGCTAGGATTACAGGCATGCACCACTGGGAAGTGGCCCGGCACTGGGAAGATCCTGTAGCACAGGAGCTTGGCTAGTCTGACAAGACTCCATGGCAGTTAGAGCAGGAACTGCCTCCCAGGATGGCCACACTGCACGGTGTGGTGCAGGGGCCCCCCGGGGGTGTGCTGTTGCATGTGGCTCTGCTCACAGCTGCTCACAGCGGTGAGTCCTGGACAGGGACTAACGGTGCAGGGACAGGACTCTGCATGCTGTGAGGCAGGGCTTTGCAGAGGAGGAGGGGAGGGACAGGCCCCAGTCGGGCCAACAGCTACCTGATAGTCACAGGCGTTGTAGCCGTAGGTCTCACAGCTGGTCTTGTTTCTGCCGATACACAGCACGGTCTGACCCAGAGAGAAGGAGAACATCCCCAGGCTGGCCAACTTCAGCGCCACACACCTGGGGGCAGGGACTGTGTTGGGGCTGGGTCCAGGTATGAGGCTGCAGGGCTGTACCCAGGCAACGGGTATGGCTGTTATCTGCACGAGGCGAGGAGATCATGTCTTCCTGGGCCCCACCCCCTCTAAATCCAGAGCCCAGTCTCCTTTCAGGCTGCCTCAGCCACAGCACCGTTTTCCAAAGTATTTCCCTAGAATCCAAGTCTCCAGATGATTCAGAAGAAAAGAGTTCTGCTTTGAAATCAGTTTGGCAAAACACTGCTTTGTCTGGCCATCCTTCCTCCAACTCAGTTTCTGATTCTTTCTCTTGTTTTTTGGTACCGGGAATTGTGACCTCACACTCGCCAGGTAGGCGCTGTGCCACCGAGCTAAATCCCCGGGCCTTTGATTCTTTTTCATGTTCTTCTTCTTCTTGGTGCTGGGGATGGAACCCAGGGCCTCACATCTGCTAGGCCAGTGTCTACCACTGAGTTACAGCCCAGCGCTGACATCCCCACTTCTCCTGCCGCCTGTTCATGTCCTCGCTTTCCGACAGCATCTCATACAGAAAGGCCTGTACCACGTGTGCTCTCTGAATAACGTGCCAGAGGTTTGCATAGGTCTGATGGCCAGAAACCACCGCATGCACATTATCTGCAAGGGTGGATACTTCCAGTGCCTACATAGGGTTAAAAAGCCCAGGAGCAATGGTTCTGTTGAGGGAGGCTAGGAGGCGGGGGTGGGTGGGAGCTTATTTTTTTTAACCTTTCATCCATTTAGTAAAAGGTGAAAGATTTATACAACCTGAAGAGAACTTTCCATCCCTCTGAGCATTTTGAATTTTTTTTTTTACCATGTGTGCACTTATATCATATTCAAAAAGCTTCACACAAATGTGATGATGTGCATCTGTAATCCCAGCACTTGGGAAGCTGAGGCAGGAGGATCTTGTGAGTTTGAGGACCTCCTGGGCTACAAAGTGAGTTCAAGTTCAGCCTGAACTGCATAGCAAGATGCTGTCTCAAAAAGACAAAAATAAATAAAATAAAATGAAATGAAATAAAAAGGGCTGGGAATGTAGCTCAGTGTGAAGGCCTGAGTTCAATCCCAAATAATGCCAAAAAAGGGCAAAGTTTCAAAGGGAATTATAGTTGGGAGAAGCAGGTAGGCAAGAAGCAGGTGGGTGGGGGTGGCAGGAGGAGGAGGAGGACACCTCTGAGGATTTCGGGGTGGGGAGCAGCTTGGAGCTGGGCTTGCAGCGGTGCTAAGGCCAACAGACAAGCAGTGGCAGGGCCTGCGCGGGAGGAGGACTTGCATTTGAACCTGCACCCTGAAAGTGCCGTGAGATTGACCTTGGCCGGGGCACTTCACCCCTGAAGCTTCCGTGTCCTGGGGATGGGGATGCTCAGAGTGTGCAGATCACATCAGGGCTGTCACAGTAAAGGGCTAAGGCCCATGGGCCATGTGGAAGCTGTGTGTCCCGTGTGATTGGCTTTTGCAAGTGTGTGACACTGGCTCCCAAGACTCCCAGTGAGACAGCCCCTTGCTCCTCCTCAGCACTTGGTCCAGACTGTGGCTTCTTTTGGCGGTGAGGACTGGAAGGTATCAAACCTGGGCCCCCAAGGCCAGTGTCTTAGGAGTACCTGCCTGTGAATGCGGGGTTCTTCCCACTTGGGACCCCTGGTGCCAAGTGACCACGAAGACAGCAGCAAGACCCCTCCCCTGTGCCCACATGGCCCCCAAGGGGTGCTCACCAGATGAGGGTGAGGTTGACCTCGGTGCTAGGAGGGTAGTTCTCCAGCTGGACCAGGAACATGAATAGCAGGGGACCCAGGAAGTTGACCAGCGAGATGACCCCAGGGGGCAGGTACTGAAGCACCACGAATAGGGATTCCTGTGGGAGCCACGGGTTGAGAGGGCACCGGTGCAGGCCTTGTCAGCTGCCCACCCGTACAGCCCGAGGTGTAGTGAGGGGCAGGACTGGGATCAGTGAGCTCACAGCTGGGGACACCCACAGCGAGAGCCCATCTGACCTGGGCATGACCCATGGTCACGATGGCTTTGGCCTCTCTGAGCCCAGTTTCCTGCCTGGAGTGGACAAAGTCACACATCTCCTCCCTCAGCTCAGGCCAGGATTAAGGGAACGCCAGTTGCCTGTACCTCCTTGTTGTCCTGTGAGTACTTAGTGGCCCAGAAGATGGCGCTGATGGCCCCAACCACCAGGAACGCATTGAGGACATTGACTCGCAGGTAGCTGAGCAGGCGGCAGGCGCGCTGGGTGGGAGTGTCCCGCTGCACCTGCTGGCGGCGGCGGCTCTCCTCCAGGTACACCTGAGGCCGGAGGGTGGGGGAGGTCCTGCAGCACTGCTACGCTCACGCTCCTGTCACGCTCAGCCATGCTTATGGGTTCTCACCCCCCCCAGTCACAATGCCGGCACTCACACCATCACACACAGATGTTCTTACACGCCTGCACACATGTACACAGTCACGATGCTCCCTCGGTAAAATGCCCGTGCACAGGCACACACTTATACATTGATCACACCCACTCTTGCACACACCTTGAACTCATTGCTGATCTCGTGCTTCTTGATGGTGGCTGCTTCCTGCACGTGGATGCAGAAGTCCCAGGATGAGAAGACCTTGGCACTGAGGGGCACCCTGTAGTCCTGGTCCAACCCCGGCCTCTGCAGCAACCCTTTCACCATCCTGGGGACAGACACAGCTGTGGGGTCTCCACCCCCCAGCCTGGTCGTGGCCCCTCTCCTGAGATACGTGGCTGGGGACGTACGTGTGTGGTAAGTCTTACTGAGCAGGGCCAGCGACCTGTCTGTGAACATGGGGAGCCCCTGCCATGGAAGGAGGATGCCCTGGGAACCAGGCAGGGTACAGACTGTGCTCACCGCCGCAGAGTCCCACAGAAGCAGAGCAGCAGGCAGGCCAGTGGGCAGAGCAGGTAGGCCAGGCGGATGCTGTACGCAGAGCTGCTCTCAGGCCCCGCCCGGTATGCACCATAGAAGAGATAGGTGTTGTTGAAGGCCTGGGGACCACGACGAGGACAGCTGGGCATGGACCGAGTACCAGGTCCATGCTAAGCACTTGCCGTCATGAACTTGTCGCCCTCCTCACAAAAACCCAATTAGGTGGAAATATCCCCATTTTACAGTGGCAGAGAGAGGTTGGGCCACCTGGTCACCCAGCTTTGAGGAGTCAGAGGCAGGACGCAGACACAGGAGCCCACACTGGTGACCTCCTGGGATGAGCTGCTTATCCCAGGGGTCGCGTGTCCCTCGCACCCCCACCCATGAGAACCAAGGGCCACAGGCTGTGCTGTGCAGTTGCCACGCCTCTCGCTGACCGCATCACTGGTCCCACAAATCTGCGTTAAGATCTGGCCCTAGAAGCCACAACACCCTTAGGGGGCGGGACCTCTTAGAGGGGGTTCCTGCCCCTGGGGACCACTTACCCTGCCAGTTAAAACATTCCAAAGCTGATTGTGGAACCTTGGAGCGTAAGTCTGGGGCTGGTGGCTGCCGGGGCACTGGAGGGCTGTTGAAGGAGAGCGGAACAAGGAAGGGTCGCCAAGGAAGGAGTGACCCCTGGCCTTCCCACTCTGTAGCCCAGCCATGACAGTTCTTGTGCCACAGGCAGGGTCAAGGAGAGTCCAGGGCTGGCCATAAGCAAGGTTCAGCTGGGGCCCGGAGGGTCAAGGGTAACCCATCACTCACTGAAGTTCAGGGTGGGACTTGGGCCTGGGGGCTGGAGCCAGGCGAGGGGCACCAGCACGAAGTTGGCAGTCAGTAGCACAGTGAGCAGGTTGAGCAGCAGCAGGAAGCGGAGGAAGGTAAAGTAAGACCGGATGCCTGAGCCAAAGAGGCCTGTATAAAGAAGGCCAGACAGTGAGGGAAGCTGTCAGGGCCCGGGCTGGGACTCCCAGAGCCATGGGATATGGGTCCCCAGCTGCCCAGCCCAGAAGGAGCAGTGCCTCTGAGGGCCACCAGGGGGTGCTGTCACACACCAAAGCTGGAACCAGACTCAGGGCGCAGATGCGCCAAGATGGAGGGGCTGGTCTGTAGGGGTGGGATGGTGCCTGCCTGGCTTTCCAAGCTGGGCAGTGGGACTCCAGAGAGGGGAGATGGGGGACTGGGGACCTACCCCCGATCTCATACAGCGCCCCCTCCCAGAGCCCGAAGCCCCAGGCAAGCCGCCGCGCCGCCTCCCTCAGGCGCCGTCCCAAGGTCTGCTGTCTTTGCCGCCACCGCTGCCAGCAGGTCATCTCCACGCCCTTGGGCTCCCGCATCTGCCTGCGATGGGGTGTGATGGGAAGGCCCTGAGCCCTCACCTGCCCACCCCAGGCCCGGGAATCTCCTGTGGTTTCCCACCTGCATCCCACAGGGCGTCCTCCCGGACTCCGACCCCGACACCAGGCCTCGGCCCGTGCTCCTGCTGGGCACCCACCGGATGAAGCGCTTGTCCGTCATGGCATAGGGCAGTGAGCGCAGCGGTTCCTGGGAGGCACGCAGCCTCTCCATCTCTTGCTCCCAGAGCTCCTCAGCCTCTGGCGGCGGTCCTGGCCCCCTTGGGGTCTGCCCTGACGGTGCTGACCACTGGTGCAACATCCTGGTGGTAGGGGGTGGGGCACGGGTTCAACCTCTGCTCTCAGGAGGGACGAGGGACACGGGAACCAGACGGGAAGCTGCAAGGTCTTGGTCTTGATGTGCCCAGAAATGAAAAGAAAGTAGGGATCCAAGCTCAGTCATGCTACATACCTCAACACTGACACCAGGCCAGGGCCTCAGTCTGTCTATCTATTAAGTGGGGTGAAGGCCTACAGAGTGTAGGGAGATGGGGCTGTCACAAGGACAGCCACCTGCGCCATAGGCTTTGGAGGTCACCCTTTATTTATTTATTTATTTGTTTTTGTCTTTTTGAGACAGGGTTTTGCTATGATGTTCAGGCTAGCCTTGAGCTCACTTTGTAGCCCAGGTTGGCCTTAAACTTGCAGCAATCCTCCTGCCTCAGCTTCCCAAGTGCTGGGATTACAGTCGTGTGCCACCATGCCCAGCATGGGGGTCACCCTTTAGAGGAAAACAAGTCCTACTCTTCTCCATGTGCCTATTTGCTCTCTGGGAAAACACCTGGCCCCAAACCTCATAGGTTCCTGGGATCTCACATCTTGCAGCACCCTAGCTGTGGAGGTGCTGGGGCCCTTTCCTGTCTTCCTTCTTGTGGCCCAGTGCCCCAGGCCCGGACTGCTTAGGTTCCCTCCTGGGACCCAGATGAGGAGGCGTGGCTACACTGGGGGAAAGGAAGAGACCCCAGTGGCGCTCCAGCAGCTGCTAAGAATTCCCCCACACTCCCTGCCCTCACTTCCTCCACCCCACAGTTCCTCTGCACAGTTCATCCAGCTCACCTGGGGACCAAGGCGCCAATTCCTGAGGGAGCCCCTTCGGCAGACACCAAGGCGGAGGGGACTGTGAGTGAGCTAGGGTGGGGTCACGTGACAGGAACCCTGGCCTTCCCCAAAGTTTCCTCTGCTCTAACTGAAGCTGAGTGGCACTTCCTCTGGGCTGCGGGGGTGCGGGCAGCGCAGGTGAGAGGCGCATGCCGGTAGGCTGCTAGCCTTGTGTGAGTGGGTGGGGGTCCACCTCCTCTCCCTCTGGTGTCCCACAGGCCCCAGGTCCGAGCTGTGGCTTGCCCAGGCTGGGCTGCTGTCCACCTGGGGACCTGGCCCTGCGGGGCGAAGGCGGCGGGATGCAGGGCGCGCCCCTTATCTTTCTTCAGCAGGTCAGCCCGGAGAGTGCGATAGCGACACATGGTCCTCCGTTGCACTGGCTGCTTGGTGTTCAAAGCCAGTTATTTCTGAGCTTCCCGCCTCTGTGGCTTGCACCCCCTTCCACTCTTACACCCGGGCCCCAGTGACAGTGCTCGGGAAGGGCTCCACGTTTGACATTTAGGAACCGTGGTGGCCGATTCCTTGGCCCTGGATGCCCTGGGAGACCTCGTAGTCCGGCCTCCCTGCGCCCTGTGCACCTCCTTCAGGGCTGGGTCACTCCAGCTCTGAGTTCTCCTGGAGCTTCTCTGCCTCCCATGCCTCCTGGTTCCAGGCCCCAAGCTTGGTGCTGATGCCGGCACACAGCGGGAGGGGGAGCAGGGGACAGAGTCACAGTGCCAGCGTCAGTAGAGATGGCACATGCTCCAACTGGAGAGGTGGCTTTCAGGTTGGGCCTGGGGTAAGCCAAGTCCAGTGTGGGTGTGCACGGAGGGGACTGTGTGCCAGGGGACCTGGGGTGGCAGTGGCCGGGCAGTGCTAGAGCTTCACGCCAAGGTACTGAGAAGCAGCCTAAGGTTCCCCACTGGAGGACCTCCTGAGAGCTGCAAAGAAGCGGGGGCCCCAGCCCCTCCATCCACGTCTCGCTTCACGTTCCAGACCCGGTTCCTGTAGTTCATGGGCTCTGTTTCTGCAGCCTGTCTTTCCCGGTTCGCCGCTCCAGCAAGGTCCTGACCCCCTCTGCCTCCTGCTCAGTCAAGCCGCCCGCCTCGCGTCCCCTCCCCCTCCTCGGGTCCTTGGTGGCACGGGGGTCTCAAAATCGTGTCCTCGCAGAGCTGCCAGGAGGCTAAGGCTCATGCTCTGGCTGGCGTCTGAGACGGAGGAACCTCCCAGCCGCGGTTTTGGTCTCTGTGCGCTAGGTTCGGTGTCTGTCTCCTGGCTGTTGCGGAGCCCTTGGGGACTTTCACAAAGTGTCGGTCTGCCCTCCGTGGCGCCCCTCCTCCCCACCTAGCACACTGGAAGCCCTCAACTCCTGCTAGATAAACAACTCAAAGCACGCCTCGGAGCCCCACGGGAGGGGAAGATAACCGGGCCGGGCGGCGGGGGTGGGGCGCGGCGGGCATCCGCTGAGGCCTGGAAGGAAGGGGTTGCCCAGCCCGGTGCGGAAAGGCTCGCTGCGGGAGGCGCTTCGCAGCTATGTCTCATTTGGCAGTCTCTGCTCCCGGGAAGTGGGGAGGTCTGGAGTTATTGTCCCCTTTTGAAACTTGGGGAAATTGAGTCTCACAAAACCCCGTGGGCTTCCACCAGAGACCGCACAAATCCGGGAGCTCGCTCGGAGAACTGGGGTTAGATGCAAGGAAGCTGGCGGGCAGAGGGCACAGCCGCCGCCTGTGCCCGAGGAGGGGCGGCGCCGCCGCGGCGGGTCACGTGACCGTCGAGGCGCCGCCACGTGGGCGGGCGGTGCAGCGCCCTCCGCCCGGCAGTCGCCCCCGGCCCTTCCTCGGTCCCGTCCCTCGGGTGGAGAAGCCCGACCGCAGCTCCCGAGCTCCCGGCCCTCGCGGGGACGGGCGAGCGCCGCCGGCCCCTCCTCCCACTGCCTCCCAGGTGAGCGGCCGGGTCCCTGTGGGGCTTGTTTCCACCGTGTTTCCTGGGGCTTCTTGGCGCCCGAGTTCCTTCCGGGTTTGCCACGGAGGACAGGGAGTTGGGGGCGTCGAGGGGGACCCTGGGCGCAAGGCTGGGTGGCGCCCTTCCCGGATAGCGTCGGGTGGCCCCTCCCCACCTGGCTCAGGAATGCTGCACCCCGGAAACTCCGTCGACCCGGAAACTCGCCGCCCTGGCCTCGTTTGGGACGGGCGGGGGCTGTGATTCTTGTCTGCTGAAGTCCTTGGTGCCCCGGGAACCGCAGATCCCAGGCTTCCGCCTCCAGGCATCTCGCATGCCTTGGTGGAGGAGGATGTCGGGGAGGCCGGGGGCTGGGGCGCAGCTGCAGGGGTGGATGGGCGCCCCCAGCCTCGCGTGGCAACTTCCCAAGCCAGCTCCAGGCTGGTTCTCCTCTCCCCAGAGCAGCGGCTTGGATTGCGCAGAGCCTTGTGTGGGCACTGTGCCACGTCCAGGGAACTCCCCTGAAAGGAGCCACTGTCCTGATGTTGAGTCCTCCTGGGCTGAGGGCAGTGCCATCGGAGGATCAGCCAGCCCAGGTCCTGTTTTGGCAGAGTTCTTCAGCAGGGTGGTGGAGGCAGCTCCCGTCCACACCCTACTCCCGTAGGGTGAGCCCCAAGGCTGAGCCCCAGACAAAGCGCTGTGGTTCCAGTGTTGCCTTCTGACCCAGAGCCAGGACAAAGAGGCACTGTTTAGGCCCAGCCCCCGCCCCAGGGCCATTCTGCTGCGCTGCGCTGCGCTGCGCTGCGCTGGGCTCGGGACCTTGGTGTACTGTGTATGTGTGTGGGAGCCTTTCTGTCTGCTACTTCCGCAGGCTGGAGGAAGGGCTCGGGGGAAGGAAATGCTCTGGGGTTACAGGGCGGCCAAGGGGAAGGCAGCTGCTGTGACCTTTCTCCAACAGGGAGGGTTCCTGGGGCAGTGGCCTGGGAACGGGCCTGAAAAGGTCAGTATCTGAGGCACTCCCCTTCCCCATTTCCCAGGGACTGGTGCCCTGGAGGAAACGGGTTGGAACTGCAGGCCCCACACCCTTCCTTCCCCCTCCTCAGTCTATCCAGGGACTGCTGTCCTGACCGTGTTTGGCTGTGGGTAGCCTAGGCCTCCCGGGCCCTGGGCTATTTGCATGTGTGCTACCCAGTGGGTGCTGACTGTGTCCCTGCCTTGCAGATGGACAACACGAAGCTCCTGAGGCCGTGTCTAGGCTGTGAGCTGCCCTAGGTCTGCAGATCTGCTGGATGTGGACTGTGGTCATGGCCCAGCCACTAACCTTAGTTCTTGATGTCCCTGAGACCCCAGGGGACCAGGAGTAAGTGCTCTGGGGCTGGGGGCTGGCGGGCTGGCTTGCACCACCCTATCTTGACCTTCTGGAAGGGGGTGGGCTGCTGGGGCCAAGGCTGTGCCTGGATTCCCATCCCTGCTTCTCCTGCCGCCCCGCAGCCCTGAGCTCAGCCCCTATGAGGAGAGCGAGGTGCATGACTCCTTCCACCAGCTCATTCAGGAGCAGAGTCGGTGGGTGGCTGAGGAGGGCCTGGAGCTGCAGCAGGTGGCAGGAAACCTGGGGGCCCTAGGTGAGTGGGCATGGTGTGGAGGGGAGCTGTGATGACCCTTCTGGGGTCTGCAGGTGAGGGAAGGGCGGGTGAGGAGCCCGGTAAGGCATCTCCTTCCTTCCTAGCCAGCGGTCACCAGATCCTGCTGGGGGCCGAGGGTGGCCCAGTCTACAGCACGGCCACACTCAACATCTTGGCCAGCATGCCCAGTCGGACCATTGGTGAGCGGACCCTCTGCCTTCACACTGGCCTTCAGGTCAGCCCGGAGTTGGCCTGGGATTTCAGCTGAGCGTCTGTAGACCTGGGCTTGGGCCCTCCCTGTCTGCTGTCTAGGGGCCCAGCACAGCTCTGTGCTGGCTTCTAAAAATGACTCCAGAGTCATTGTCCCAGGGGTAAAAATAGGTTCCTGGGAATGCAGTGGGGCCAGAGGGCCTGGGGCAGGGCTGAGGATGGGGAGGCTGGCGCCGAGAACATTGGGCCTGGCCCCGCCCCCTGCCCACTGCCTTCCCAGGCCGCAGCCGAGGGGCCATCATCTCCCAGTACTACAACCGCACAGTCCGGATGCGGCGCAGGAGCAGCCGGCCGCCGCTCGGGCCCGTGATGTGCTCGGCCCGGCCCAGCCTCCGCCTTTACGACCTGGAGCTGGACCCTGCAGCCCTGCAGGAGGAGGGTGAGTGAGCCAGTCCTCCTGTGAGCCACGGCCTGTGAAGGGCGAGGTGGTGGGCTAGGCTGGGTGGGGCACAGGTGAGGCTGACAGCGTGGCAGCAGGTGTGGCAGAGCCAGGAAGCCCCTCCTCCTGCTGCTGCTGGAAGGTGGGTCTTGATGCCTCCAAGGGCTTGCCCCGTGCCAGCTATACACAGTAGGGTGATGCGTGTGTTCCATGGATGTTCTTGAGCACTGGCGTGTGGCCCACACCGGGCAGGGCTTTGGCATGCAATGGCGGTCAGAAGACCTGCAGTTCTTATGTTGCTTACTGTGTGCCAGTGAGACAGACATGAGTCACATGAACACGCAGTCAGATGGTTACAGCGCAGATAAAGGCAGCCAGGAGAGCAGCCCTGTAAGAGAGCTTCCTGAGAACCAGTCTAGCCTAGAGGAGTGACTAGAGTGGAGGGGGCATGTGCAAAGGCCCTGAGGCAGACAGTGCCAGGCTTGTCTGAGCAGCTCGGAAACCACTGTGGAGGGGCTGAAGTGCAGGGGAGACATGGCCCCCTGCTGGTGGCATTGGGGTAGTGCAGGGTGATGTGGGTTTTGGGGTCAGAGTGAATGTTCCAGTTTCCCTGTTTACTTTTCCATCTGGGCTGTGTTGCAGCTTCTTGAGGGTCACTTCTTATCTGCAAAATTGGGGTTAAAGTAGCACCTAGCTCCAGCCTCGTTGTAGAAGCAAAAGGAAGTGCCTCTCCATGCTTTCGGGCTTGGAGCTTGGCGAGGGCGGCTGTGGTTAGGAGGAGCTGTGCTGACCTCTGGCCCCTGTGTGGCGTTGTCCCCTGTGCTTGGCTTGCTGCGAACCTTTTAAAGGAGGGATTGCTCCTCTGGGTCCTGGTACTGTTAATGTTGAGGACCCAGTGTGCCCTCCTTGGGCCTCCTGAGCACCAGGGCCTTTCCCTCCTACACTCCTGGGAGCACCTGATGGAGCTGGGAGCGGGCTCTGGGGCTCAGCAGTTGGAGGCAGGGAGGGAGGACCACTGGGAAGAGTGGGCGTGAGCTGGGGAGCAGCTCCAGGATGGCCTGGGTGCTGGCCTGGGTTGGCTTCAGCTGGACAGGCAGGGAGGAGCACTCTGGGCTGTGCCCAGGCCCGGCCAGCTTCAGGGTGGACACGGTGTCTGGATGGTGGCTGCTCCAGCAGGGAGGGGTGCTGGGCATCGCGGGGCACTGACTGGTCTCCTCCCTCTTGCAGAGAAGCGAAGCCTCCTGGTGAAGGAGCTTCAGGGCCTGTCAGCAGCCCAGCGGGACCACATGCTCCGGGGGATGCCCTTGAGCCTGCAGGAGAAGCGCTTCCTGCGGTGAGCGCTCTGCAGCTTCCTGTGGCCCTGACACCCACTTCCTGGGCTGAGCTAGGTCGCCAGGGAGAAGGGTCCCAAGTCTGGGTCAGCAGCCTCAGGAGGTAGCTGGACCCTCCCTGGTCCAGGCACTGAGAGCTGCCTTTGTCTCCAGAGAGAAGAGCCGGATCCCAAGGGGGAAGCAGAGGGGCCAGCAGGGCTGTGGCAGGGTCTTCTACTGCAGCCGGCTCCGATACACCTGCGCCCTGGTAGGATCTGGGCCGGGGCGGCTGGGTGCAGGGGGTGTGGCTACAGTCTCTGCTAGAGCCGGGGAGTACCTGTGGATGACCATCTTGTTGTCCCAGTCTCAGAGCCTTCCACCACTGTTCCCACAGGCCCTGCACAGCCTGGGGCTGGCACTGCTCACCCGCCTGCACGCCTTGAAGCCCTGGCGCTATGCCCTGAAGCAGATTGGAGGCCTGTTTGGCTCTAGTGTGCTCTCCTACTTCCTCTTCCTCAAGACCCTTCTGGCCTTCAATGCATTGCTGCTGCTGCCACTGGTGGCCTTCTTGGTGGCCGTGCAGGCTGCCTTCCCACCTGAGGCGCACCCTGTCCCCCGCTGCACAGGGCTGGAGCTCCTCACAGGCGGGGTGAGGAGTCCTGGGGGCACCATCCACTCCTGCCTCGGCCCTTCTGCCTCACTTGTTACAGCTCCCTAGGGCGCCCCCTTCTGGCACTCCAGGGGCCTGCAGCCAGCTCCCCCTTCTCCAGATGTCTGCTCCCCTTAGCTGTTTCCAGGTGCCCCCATGGGGTGGGAGGGCCGGGGAGGGGACAGCCCCTGACCTGGCCCGGCCTCCTCATAGGGCTGCTTCACCCACACCGTCATGTACTATGGCTACTACCGTAATACCATGCTGAACACGCCATGCAGCTCCCCGCAGTGCAGCCCCGGAGCGGGCAGCCTGCCGTACAATATGCCTGTGGCCTACCTCTTCACTGTGGGGGCAACCTTCTTCATCACTTGCATCACCCTGGTATACAGGTAATGCCCTGTGCCACCTGACCTGGCTCTGAGCACCTCCCACCCACCCATCCATCCATCCGTCCTTCACCCATCCATCTGTCCATTCACCCCTCGTCCACCCTTCACTCGTTTATACAGCTGCCGTCCATCCATCCATCCATCCTTCATTCCTCTGTCTAGCCATCCTTCTTCTATTCCTCCTTTATTCGTCTGTCTAGGTACCCACCCATCTCTTGTCCATCATCCTTCCATCCTTCATTTGCCATGTATTCACCCATCCGTCCATCTTTTCATCCACTCACCTGTCTGTCCAGCCATTTGTCTATCTACCCATCCTTTTATTTGTTTATTTATTTATTTATTTATTTTTTGGTTTTTCTCCGGTACCGGGAACTGAACTCACGACCTTGCGCTTGCCAGGCAGGCACTTTGCTGCTGAGCTAAATCCCCAGCCCCTCTACCCATCCTTTTAGCCACCCACCCATCCACCCATCTTTGCATCCTTCATCTACCTCCCACCCATGCATCTAATACTCATCTACCCACCCATGCATTCGCAAGTGTTTGCTGTGTCAGCTCAGGGCAGGAAGGTTCCCAAGTACGATGCCTGCGTCAGAGAAGCTTGCTGTTCGTAGGAGAACATAGAGCAGTGAACGGGCCAGGCCCATCCAGGATTCTGGAGGTGTTTGTCCTGGTGTTTCCGGAGCAGTGGGATGGGGAGGTTAAGCGAGGGGGCAGGAAAGAAGGGGGTGTGCTGTGGTCACTGGATTATGCAATGCAGGGCCCTGGCATAAGCCCAGAATTTGCCAGGCTGTGTCTGGTGGGAGCGGCCAGCGGTGCCAGTGGCAAATGATGCCTTGGCCTGTCTTCCTTCCTGGCCTAGAGAGGCAGTAGTCCACAGCAGGAGCCTGAGGGTGCCGGTTGGCAGGGGCCAGCAGGAGAGTGGGAGGAGGCAGGGCTGTCCTGTCTTCTTCCTTGGTGTCTGTGCCCTTGGGCTCCTCATTTACCGCCTTGTCTCTGCTCCCCAGCATGTCCCACTCTTTCGGGGAGAGCTACCGGGTGGGCAGCACCAAGGGTGTCCACGCCATCACTGTCTTTTGCTCCTGGGACTACAAGGTGACCCAGAAGTGGGCCTCCCGCCTCCAGAGGGACAATATTCGTACCCAGCTGAAGGTGAGTGGTAGCCGGCCTGGCCCCTCTTTGCCCCAGGACGTGGCCGGCTGCTCCGCTTTCTGAAGGGAGGCCCAGGTGGCCAGATGTGGTCCAGAGGGAGGGAGAGAGAGTGTCTTCTACCAGCTGGCCTCAAGGTCCAGAGCCCCCCTGCTCCTGTCTTGAGGTCCTCAGGCTCCAGCTGCGCAGAGTGGCCATAGTAGCTTCATGGGTAAAGACGGGAGGAAACTGAGGCACAGAAGTCAAGTCTTTTGCCCAAGGTGACAGTGCGAGCCAGGCTGATCTGGGCTTTCATGGAAGCTTCTGTGGGAGGCAATTGTCCTCTGCACTGCAGGTGCTCCTGGTCAGCTAGAGGCCACCCACATCCGGGAGACAGGCTGAGTGGGGTCTGGTCCCTGGGATCTCCTGCAAGGCTGGGTCTGCGAGTAGGGGCTGCATGCCCTCTGTGGGGTGGGGAGACGAGTCCGGCAGGGGAGAGAGCTGGGCAGCCGCTGCCGTCCTTGCTGCCTGTGTGTCGGGTACGTGTGTTGTGTGGGTTCCTTGCGTCCCACAGAGCAGGTGACAGGTACATGTGTCCCGCAGGAGCTGCTGGCCGAGTGGCGGCTGCGCAGGAGTCCCCAGAGTGTGTGTGGGCGGCTGCGGCAGGTGACCGTGCTGGCGCTGGTGTGGCTGCTGTGCCTGGGGGTTGCGCTGGGCTGCGCAGTGGCCGTCCTCACCTTCTCAGAGGTCACAATCCAGGTGCAGCAGGGGCTGGCGAGGGAGGGAGGCTGGCCAGCCCTAAGGGAACATGCCCCGGGACTCGAGTCAGCCCAGGCCCCACAGCCTCCCCGAGGCTGGGCTGCAGCCCCTTCAGCCTCTTCCTCACCTGCCTTCCACCTGCCCCACACCTGGCCCTCTTGCCCTGCTCTTTGTTTTGGTTCTGCTCCTACTTCCTGTGTGCTTTGAAGCTAGGCTTGGGGTAGGTTTGACTCATGGGAGACAAAGGTGTGAGCTCCCTGCTTCCCTCCCACCTCCTGGGACCCTCCCTGGGGTCCCTGTGTCCCTTTGCAGTGGGCTGCCCTTGGTGACCGCGGCCCTGCCCGCTCCCCTGCAGAGCCCCGCGGCTGCTGGCCGGGAGGCGGGGCTGCTGGTCCTGCCCGTGGTTGTCTGCCTCCTCAACCTGGCTGCCCCCTACCTGTTCCGCGGCCTGGCCACCCTGGAGCAGCACGACTCCCCGGTGCTGGAGGTGTACCTGGCTGTCTGCAGGTGTGTGGCCGAGCGGCGCTGTGGTGTGGGGCTCCCAGGCTGTCCCCAGCACCGCTCCCTGAGCCTCCTCCCCCGCCCCAGGAACCTGATCTTGAAGATGGCCATCCTGGGTGTGCTCTGCTACCACTGGCTGGGCCGCAGGGTGGCCACCCTGCAGGACCAGTGCTGGGAGGACTTTGTGGGCCAGGAGTTGTACCGGTTCCTGGTGATGGACTTCATCTTCGCGCTCCTTGACTCACTTTTCGGGGAGCTGGTGTGGAGGTGAGAAGTCCAGGTGGCTGGACGGCCTCGCCCCATCCTCCTGAGCACCCCCTGGGAAGGGCAGGGCTGGGCCTCCCCCGTGGGTGCATCAGAATCCTGCCCCTAAAGGTCAAAGGTCGTCAGCCCCAGGAGATGCTTTTAGAGACAGGATGTGAAGGTTCCCGGTGATGTGTGTGGCAGCGAGTGTCTTGCCTCAGCTTTGGCCTCAGTCAAGGAGAAAGGGAACAGGAGGAGGAGGGCGGAGAGGAAGCAGAGGCGTCCTGCAGGGGGCCTTCCCTTTGGGTGTTTCTTATTCCCTTCTTTCTGTGTTTTCTTTGAGAATGTATGAATTCACTAATGACTTAAAAGGCTTTTAGAGAGCAGTGCGGCATTTGAAGCTGCTCCTGGTGATCAGTCAGGTGTCTCTCCTGCCCAGAAGGCCGGGAGAGGGTGCTGATTGCAGGCCCCAGCCCTTGGGTGGCCCGGAATGGCTGCTGTCTTTCCTGATGTCTGGGTACTTGTGCCAGAAGTGGGTGGCCCACCCGGGTGCCTTCCCAGGTGGGGCTGAGGGTCAGTCCCAAGTGGCCGACGTCATCCTTTTCTCAGGCTCATTTCGGAGAGAAGACTCAGGAGGCGGAAGCCTGAGTTTGACATTGCGCGGAATGTGCTGGACCTCATTTACGGACAGACTCTGACCTGGTGAGAGCTCTGCCTGCCTTTGCCCCAAAGCAGCCCGGGGGATGAGCCTGTGGGCGGCGCCCCATTCCACCACAGAGGTGGTGGGTTCTGAGCGGGTGAGGGATTGGGCGGTCGCCTGAGTGTGCTGTCTCGGGCTGTGGCCTTCCCAGGCTGGGTGTCCTCTTCTCGCCCCTGCTGCCTGCTGTGCAGATCCTCAGGCTGCTGATCCTCTTCCAGGTGAAGAAGGTAAGGCCCTGCTGGAGGCAGGAGCACCTCCTAGGCAGCCCGAGCTGGCAGCCTCCCAACCCCACAGTGCCAGCCCCTCCTGGGCCCCCCATCTTGGGCAGGCTGTGCCCTCTCAACTGTGTGCTCAGGGTGGGAACTAGAGACCCTGGCCCACGCCCTGGTCCTCCACCTCCTCAGCTACATGGTGGGGACAGTATTTTCAGGGGGCTGGTAGAGGTGACATTTGGGTCGTGTTGGGTGCACAGCCCATCTGAGTGGCGTGGCCCTGGGCACCAGCCTCAGTCTCCCCTCTGTGAAGAGGCAGTAGCCTCGCTGGCTCTTTCCTGCCTGTGCTTAGGTTCTGTGAAGGTCGCCTTCTTGCCATGGCTGGTGTGGTTCCATGGGGTGTGCGGAGTGTGGTCCCGAGTCCCTGTCCTGGCCTCCAGCCTCAGGGCCTGGCTTTCCTTCTTGAAGGTCCTAGGAAGGGGTGCCTGGGGGCTGGGTGTGGTGGCAGTGGCACAGCACAGCTTTGTCCCCAGGCGAGCCTGATGGCCAACTGCCAGGCACCGCGCAGGCCCTGGTTGGCCTCACACATGAGCACCGTGTTCCTCACATTGCTCTGCTTCCCTGCCTTCCTGGGAGCTGCCATCTTCCTGTGCTATGCTGTCTGGCAGTGAGTAGCTGGCGGGTGGGGATGCAGGGATGGTGTGGGTGGGAGGCCGGTGTTACCCGTGCCGTTCTGATTTGCTGGGACAGTGCTACAAGGGCCTGGGTTGAGGGTTCTGCGGGGGTTGCCTTTGCCAGGCTGGGAGGGAGCTAGGTGGAGGGGCTGTGGTGCTGAGGTCCTGGCCCTTTCCCAGGGTGAAGCCCTCAGACACCTGCGGCCCCTTCCGGAGCCTGGACCGCATGTATGAGGCGGGCACTGTGTGGAAGCGGCACCTGGAGCAGGGGTCACCTGGGGCCCCGTGGCTATCCTGGCTGCACTGGTACCTGGTGGAGAATACCTTCTTCCTCTTCTTGGTGTCGGCCCTGCTGCTGTGAGTTCTGGGCGGGTGGGGACCTCCAGATCGAAGACAGTCGGGTGGGTGCTGTGAGCAGGGGGCACAGGATCTTGTCCTGGGTCCTGCCTCACCCTAGCCCTGCCCAGGCCACCAGCCTGATTGCTGTCTCCCATAGGGCGGTCATCTACCTCAACATCCAGGTGGTGAAAGGCCAGCGGAAGGTCATCTGCCTCCTCAAGGAGCAGATCCGCAATGTGAGTGCCTCCCCTGCTGCCTCCTGCTGAGACAAGCCTGTAGGAAGCATCAGCTATTTTAGGGCGTGTGGTCCTGCTGTGTAGACAGTGTCTGGGAGGATTCTGAGACACTGGACTTCCCGGGGGACACATGGACCCTGGCGAGTGCTCTCATTTGAGGTGGAAGTGAGGTGGAAAGGGTTGGGATAGTTATTTAAAAATCTTAAATGTATTTATTGCCTTTTTGGTTTTGGTGCTAGGGATCCAACCCATGCCCTGCACATGCTAGGCAAGCTCTGTGCCACTGAGCCACACTCCAGCCTCCATTTTTATTTTTTAAAGGATCTCGCTATGTAGTTTATGCTGGCTTTGAACTCACTGTGTATCCCAGGCTGGCCTCAAATTTGTGGTGATTATTCTGCCTCAGCTTCCCAAGTGCTGGGATTACTGGTGTGCACCACCATGCCCAGTTTAAAACATTTTGTAAAGAGAGGAGGTAACACTTTCTACAGCACAGTGTCAGCTTGGCCCAAAGGAATGAGTGGTGGAAGGAATTCCCAGTGGATTAGGACATCCCTTCCCAGGGTAACCCCCTCCACTGGCCCCCTGGGTGCTGCATCAAGCTGGACATGGGTTTTTTCCTGACTGATCACTCGGACGGGCCCCCTTATGGGACTGTGCTGGTACACTGGAGGGTGGCCTTTCCAGGCTTTGTGTCCACAGGGGTGGGCAGGCTGCTGGGTAGGAATGGGCTGGTGACAGCAGTCCCTAATGGAGGCTCTGGCTCCACCTCAGTACGCCTTGCGGTGTCCTTTCCTTCTGCCATTTGCTTGGCTCCTTTGGGGTTTCTCCACCAGGGCTGGGCTGGGACTTCTCCCTGCCAAGCTGCAGGTCTTAGAGGTTTGGTGCTGGTGTCCGCTGCAGGCTGGTGGGTGGGAGGCTGTCTTGTGCCGCTCTAGCGTACTGGTAGGACAGTTGCAGTTTTGCCTTCACTTTTCTGGGGTTGCAAAAACTGCCGTCCAGGCTGACCCTACCTGTGGTGTCTGCCCCTGGGTTCCAGCAAACGCACAGCCTCTGTCACTGTTAGCAGCTCACTGGGAGGAGGAACGCTGGTGTTGCTGCGGAGCCTGGGTTCCTCCTCATAGGTGTTCTCAGCAGTGCTGCTGGGCCGAGCCTGGTCACCAGGGGCCCAGAACCAGCCCACCTGGCCTCTGTGCTTCAGGAGAGGTGCTCCTGCCCAGCCCCGGACTGGTGACCGCTGACAGCCTGGGGTGCCCCCATGCGTGCACCAGATCCTGTGCCAGATGCTTCGTATGCTTTTCACATTGCCTGAAGAGCAGGGGACCTGCAAACTCACTGTTCCGTGGCAAGGGCTGGGTGCAGGCTGCTTATCGCTGTCGGAGGAGCCCATAATTACAGGGTCCTCATCAGTGACAAGGGCAGGAGGGTTGGTGTTGTGATGCTGGGATCATCAGCCATTGCTGGCTTTGAAGAGGAGGAGGTGGAAAGGCCAGGAAGTGGGTGGTCCCTTAGGGCCCCTGGGAGGAATGCAGCTCTCTGACACCTTGGATTTATGTCTTCTGACCTTCAGACCCAAAGCAAATGTGTAATGTTTTAAGCCACACAGTTGTATAGTAATGTGTTACAGCAGCCACAAGAAACGTACACTAACTCCCCAGCTTGTATTATCACCCTCTATCAGATGGTGGCACCGAGGCCAGAGAGCAGGCAGTTTGCCCAAGACACAGGTCGTAAATGGCAGGGCCAGTTTGAAATTTGAGTGGAGCTGTCTCTGGGGCCCTCACTGTAGCCGATTACATTTCCCTTTTCACTTTAGCCACTAGGAAGCTTAGAGCCACAAATATGTCCATTTTCTGCCTTTCGGTTTTTCTTTATTTTGGTGCCTCCTTGACTTAACTTTTTTGCTACTTGTGGTGTTGAATATTGCTCATAATTTCCCCCACTTACATTGTGGAACAGGCTGGCTCTGCAAGGTCAGTTCTGTTTTCTCTTCTGGCCTTTCTAGGAGGGGGAGGACAAAATCTTCTTGATCAACAGGCTTCACTCTGTCTATGAGAGGAAGGAGAGGAGCAGGTAAAAGGCCAACGAGGGGCTGAGGCCTGTGTGGCTGGATGGGGCCAGGGCTGCACAGCCGGCCTCCCACTCTGGGACAGCTGCCTCCTGGTGGACTGGGGAGGGAAGCTGTGGGCGGTGAGGGAGGGGAAAGTGGAGATGGAAGAGCCCTGCCTCTCGCCAGCATAACTCCAGCCTTGCCTTTCTGCTCTCATGGTGCCATCTGCTCCCTAAGGTGAAAGCTGCGGAGGGGAGACAGCTCAACTTTCTGACCGAGGCATGTCGAGCTGGCATGTGTGGCCTGGACAGTGGGAGGGTGGTCTCTCATTTCCCACTGCCTGGCAGGAGACACAGGCTCAGGCACACACTATTGCGAGCACTTCTGTGCACACATGGGCCTGGTTCTTCCCACCACCCGCACCTGCCTAATGAAGCTGGCCGAGGCCGGCCCTGAGCTCATGTCCGCAGGTCCTCGCTGAGGCTACCAGGGCTCTTCCCCAGCAGCAGAAACTCAGAGGCAGCCGTGGGTTGCCAAGGCCCTCGCTGCACTTGGTGTCTGAAAGCATCTCCCAATGAAGTCCTGATTCTGTCACTTACTGAACAAACACTTGGGGCCCGAGCTGGCCTCAGGGACCCCTAGGTCTAGCATATGGCCCCTGCCTCTGGGCCCCATGGAGTTGCTGCCAGGCTCTGTGCTCAGTTTCCCTGTGTGGAGAAAGAATCCAGGGAACCTTGACTGTCCGATATGTACATGCTGCTGTTGGCTGCACCCTGTGAAACTGCCTGGGTCTCACTGCTTTGGACCATGAAGGCAGCAATTTCGTATGGTATAGCCCCTTCCCCCAAGCAGACACATCCGGTGAATTTGGGGGTACTGTCTCCACTTCAGCCCCCTGCCAGTCCTCTACTTTCTAGGGTCCTCAGCCTGGTGAGCCCAACAGTCTTGTCAGGGACTTAGAATGCATCTCCTGAGAACGGATGCCAGGCATGGGCCACTTGGAGGTCCAGCTCTGCCTGTCTGGTTGGAGGGACGTTGTTGGACCCTTGCTGACTTCCTTCCCTCTGGCAGGGCTGGTAGAGCTGCGGAGGTTGCAACACCTGCCCTGGTTCCAGATGCTGGGGACAAATGATGGGACAGCAAGGACCCATCTAGCACCCCCACCGCTCTCAGTGCCACGGCCCTGCGGGCAGAGACGTGGACCTGAGGCCCCAAGAGACACCAGGGTGGTGCAGTGACAGCTTCTACTGTAGGCTGCAGCTGGGCCAGGATGGAGCTGTAAGGGTGGGCAGGTGGGCTTGGGTTCCCCTACCGGATCCTTCCTTCCCCTGCCCAGCTCTGCCCTGCCCTGCCCTGCCCTGCCTGGGACTTTTATTTATTCCAATTAAATGGATTTTGCAAAATGGGTTTGTTTTTTGGGAGGCTGGGCCTGCTCACAGCACCTCTTACTCGTATGGGAACCTCAGCCAGGAGTGGGACCCCATAGGCTGGCCAGAGAGGGCTTGAGTCCCTGTGGGCAAGAGGGACAGGTAGGTGATGCACAGGGAGGGAGGCAAGTTTAGGGAAGGACTCCGTGGGGATCATGTGAGGGGAAAGCAGTGGGCAAGCAGAGGGCCTGGAGGTGGGCAGAGGCTGTTAGATGCCTGGGGGTCTGGCCTGGCAGGCTGAGCTTGAGCTTGTGGATGCTCTGAATTAGTGGCTGCGGGAAGTGGGTGCAGGGAGTAGGGCACAGCTTGTCTTCACACCGAGGGGAGAGCGGCAGGTTCCACCATTCACCCCAGGTGGGAGCAGGTGTGGCCGCTGTTAGCCATACCCTGCTGGCTGTGCTCCCCAGTGCTATCCCCCCTGGAGGACAGTCTCGGGGTGCTCTTGTGCATTGTTGCTGGTACTCACCAATGTACACTCGACTTTTGTGGGCCTGTTGTTGGCAGTGGGAGGAGTTTCCTGGCCCAGCATGGCTGATCCAGCCAGGGGGTGCTGTGGGACTTCTGCAGGCAGCTGGTGCTGGTTGAAGCTGGGTGGGCAGTCCAGAAAGTGAGCGGCTGACCTGGGGCCGGGGGCCAGGCCCACCAGATGCCTTTCTCTCCAGTGGTGGATATGCGGGGGTTGTTGCTGGCGTCATCAGTCTTGGTTTATGTCAGCTGCCTCAACTCCATGGGACCAGGACAGAAGCAGAACCCTCCCAGAAGTTTTGTAGAACTGCTGTTTGCTGGGCCAGGCTGTTGCTCCTAGCGACTTCATCCCACTGGAATCTGGGCGTTGCTGTGAGGGCCAATGCAGGGGCTTTCACATCCACACGAGCTGGCAGTGGAAGAGGGGGTCCTGACGATGGAGCAAAGCTGAGGTTCTCTGGAGCCACTTCTGAGGCTGCCTGTCAGTGTCCGGCATGTTTTAAACTTGCTGGCTCCCAGTTCTATCTCTGACTGGTTCTGTTCCTGGATTCACAGTGTGGCCTTAAGATCCTCTCGCTAGAAAATTTGCCTATGACAGCCCGTGTGGTGCTGAGAGGGCTGGGGAGCCCTGTAGGGCTGGACTGGCTGGATGGCCTTGGGTATGCTCTGTGACCCAACTCTGGTTCCTCACCTCGTGGGGCCACTGCTGCAAATGATACAGCTCCTGTAAGCACTTAGCACCATGCCAGCAGAGATTTTCTGGTTTTTGTGGTGCTGAGGATGGAACCCAGCACCTTTTGCATGCCAGGCAAGCACTTAGACACTGAGCTACACCCGCAGTCCCAGCACTTCAAGTTTTGCTTTACAAAGACAAAGAAGAATGCATGCTAAATGCCAAGTGAGACGAACTCAAGCCTCAGAAATTGCAAGCTGCTCTTTTGGAGGGTGGGAGGTTGACAGCGGTACACACTTCAGGCTAAATGGCAAGGCTCTGCTATGCCATGCTGCATAGTGGAACCCACGGGGACACTTAAAAACACTGGTGCCTCCCTGAGTGAGGTGGAGCCTAGGATTGGGATTCCAAACATTTCCAGGTAATTTAACACAGGTCAAGGCTGGGAAGCTCTGCTCCTGCAATGGTCACAAACAGTCCATCAAGCCCAAGGCTGCCCACATAGGGTATCTGGAAATGTGCTTCTGGTTTCTCCACAGCTGCAGAGCTGGGCTTGCTGGCCAGGCATGTTCCAAACTTATCACCAGCAACTCTACCACGAAACAGTAATGTGCACAGCTGGAAACTAACTGCGTGTTTCCACCATGATCCTGGACTGGTTTCATTGTCTGTCCAAAGGCTGTACTCTGGAAAAGAATCTTGAAGTGGCCACTGGCTCCATCTTTCCCCCACTGAACAGAGGCCAGCCCCGGCATGTCTGCTCCTGTCTTTATGTCTACAGCTGAGGCTGGCCTGACCCCGCTTCTTCCAGACTCTCCTTCTTTGCTCCCACAGCCCCCTCTGCATATCCTGCCGCCACTGCCTAGCATCCTGCTGTCAGTCTTCACCATCCTAAGCTGCTGCCAGACAGCCAAAAGACGGAGTACTGCTCTGTACCTATCCTTTCCTTTATTCCAGACACCAGGCTTCCTTTTCACCGGTAGGTACCAGGAGCTCCCAGCCCAGTCCCATGAGGCCTCCTTCACAAGCATCCTGTGGGTCTTGGTTTATGTTCTGCTCCCCAGCTGTCCACTGTGCTCCCAGTCAGGGTCCAATCTAGTCTCGCAGGGCAGGCGCCACCTCCTCATGAGCCTGTTGTACCTGAGGATCCTTCAGCTCCTGAACTTTTTCTCCAGTGTAGTCTGTGCCCCTGTGCCCCTGCCCATTCCAAGTAAGATGGAAGTTCTGCTAAGGATCTGCATGCACAGCTGAGTCACTGCTCTCGAGTTGTGGGCGTTTACGATGCCTGCACACCCTGCCGTTCTCATTTCTTATTTCATTCTTCTCTGCTTGTTAACTTCTTGTATCACAGTCTCTTCCTCAGTGAATTCCTTTACTTTCACAAGAGATGCGTGACAGCCAGCAGTTGGTGGCTTGCCCCATGGGGCGAGCTTCTTCAATGCAGGGTACCCTTGCCCAAGGGGTCACAGGCAGGGCTCTGCTGTCCCTAGATGCTCTGTAATACCAACGAAGTAGAAACCCTACCATGGAACATATTCAAGGTCCTGGCACCTGTTCTAGGGATGGACCTGGGAGGACAGCAGTTCCCATTTCTTATTGCCACTCGGAGTTCTGTGGTGGGAATGTTGCTCCTTCATCTAGCTCCAGAAATTCCACTTGCTGGTACAAGATGCTTGGCAGGTCAGCTAAAGTGAGTCCATAAAAATAGACAATATATCTAGAAAGCTGGTGTGGGGGTGCACACTTTTAATCCCAGAACTCTAGGAGGCTGAGGCAGGAAGATTGCCAGTTTGAGTCCAGCCTGGGCAACTTAGGGAGACCTTAGCTCAAAAATGAAAAGGCTGAGGATGTAGCTCTGGGTGAAGGCAGTGGGTTCTGTTCCTAGAACTGCAAAACCAAAGAAACATGAAGATCTTCATTACTCTCCTTTCCCATTATTTCTGATGTCCACACTGGTTTCTACTGAGAGCCAGAGGCATCCTCCGTGTGTCAGAGGTCGCCCGCCCCATCTGCTGCTGCTGGCCCAGACAACCTAGTTCTCAGAATGAGGTTCAGATGGGCTGAGGGCAGTGGGAAGCCTGGAAGCTCTGACCAGTGAGACTTAAATGTTAACAGCAAAGCTACAAATGAAATTATGTCAACTGAAACTCTTGAGGTTAAGTGTATGTATAAACTGAGAAAGTTAAGGGATGAGTTTGCATACTGCAGGGTGACTCTTCAATTTCAGCAGAGAATGACTTTTTTTTTTTAGGCCACCATGTAACCCAGGCTGGTCTCAGACTTACAGCAATCTCCATGCCTCAGCCTCTAGAGTGTTGGGATTATAGGCATGCACCACCATTGCCTGGCACCACCATGCCTTATGTTTGAAAAATATGACACGTTAATTTGAACAGCCAAGGAAAAAACTGCCATTTATTAAGATTCAACAAAGCGTTGTACTTTTGAAAGCAACTTTCGGTGCATGTTCTTGAACAATCACATTCTATGAAGAAAAACATTAAGAGCCACAAATCTGTTTTTTAATCTCAGAGTTACAGACATCTTAAATTCAAAATAAAAGGTCAAAACAAAGGAAAAGGAAAAAGAAACAACAAAAAGTGAAAACAACAGATTCTTCCACCCCCAATTTTAAAACATCAGGAATTTTTCTACAACTCAGTGCTAAACGGCAGCATGGCAAGCTGTATGGGCGCGCACGCACGCACATGCACACGCGTGTATTTGATATACATACTCAGGTACATGTACATCAAATACACAGCATGCACGCAATGGCAATGAGATGCAATCACTCTGAGGAAGGTCTGTTAGCTAAATACACTACGAAACTTGAGAAAAAACGTCTTGAACCCAGTTTGTGCATAGTTCATGATCCTCTATAAAACCAGCTTTTGTGGATCTGCAATCTTGCAGGACTCTTCTTTTTTTCTTTTTTTTTTTTTTTTTTTTTTTTTTTTTTTGGTTTTTGTTTTGGTTTTTGTTTTGATAAAACCATTAAAAAGCTAATTGAAAAAATGTAGTGCACAAGTTCCCTGATCAAGCAGGCAGGGAGCACAGTGTTCATATATATGTTTTTAAAACATACTTGAGGGTGTGTTATTCCATTGTTTTTCATCCTTGCAAAACAAAACATTGATCATTTTTAAAACATAAAGCAATTTTTAATATATAAAGCACTCTTCAAACATCTATTTCTTTTGAGTCCATTATTTGGTAAATATGTAACTGCTACACATTAGAGATTAGGTATTTTTCTTCTTTGTGGTTTTTTTAAATCTTTTTTTTCTTTTCTTTTTTTAAAAGTTTTTGTTTTTTAGTAACATCTTCAGTGCTAGGAGTTGGGCTTAAAAATACATGAAATGGTGTGGAGCTGCCCTCGGGAGCCCTGGCTTTCCTGAGAGCACGTCCGGCATGTGCAAGACAGTGACCACAACGCCTTGTCACTGTGATGAAGGGGTGAGAACAATCAACAGAGTCCACAACGATGGCCGAAGGGGGACAGCACTGTCCAATCCCAGAGCTCTGAAGTATCGCATCTGCATTCTGAAAATAGGTTTCTTTACGACAGAAGTCTTTTTTTTTCTTTTTTAAAATTCCTTTTTAAATTTTTTTTTTTAAATTTTAAAGTCTAAAGGAAGAAAAAAAAGGTCTGTAAACAGGTGGGAGCCCAAACCACAGGCTCCTCCAAAAGCAGTCACAACCCATGTCCAAGTGCTTGCTTCCGCCCAGTCCTTTGGCGGAACCATCCATTCTTTACAAGTATCTATGGCCACAGTTCAGCAACAGTTTTTTCTCTTTAACTTTATATCCCAAATGGAAAAAATGGTGCAATACTCTGGTAATAGTTTTCTTGCATTAGTCCACAATAAAAAGCTGCTAAAGGTAGATATACATATTATTTCTCCAGAGATATACACTGTAATTTTAAACGCAATTAACAGAGTCCTTGAGTAAACATTTACACATGAATTGTCACCAGCCCTGTCCTGTGAATTCGCTTTAATGTTTAGGATTAGCTAAAGGAAGGGCAGGGACACCTCAGTGCAAAGTTAGAAGCTAATAATAACAAACATTTGACCAATGCGCCAAAAAAAAAGCATATACTGAATAAAAGGGAAAACCCACAGTTAAATCTCTCTCACACACAGGAAGCGTGCACCATGCAGGAGCACACACACACACACACACACTCTTGCATACTGTTGCGCGCGCACACATACATACACACACACACACACACACACACACATAGGCTATGAACTTAGAAATTTTTCCTAGAGCCTGTTTCTGTGTACTGATGTCAACCTGGAAGTGTAGAATTAGACTTAGAAAGTGTTCACATTTCATTATTGGCCTGCTGGATTCAAGTATTTGCATGTTTGATATGTCTTTTTTTTAAACTTTTAAAAAATATTTTTTGGGATAAAAAAATGACATGAAAAAGTAATGAAATAAGGGTAATGTGCATAGGCGGATCAGAGGAACAGAGAGTGACGGCAGAGGGTGCCCGCTCAGCTCTGCGCCCATGCTCCATGCCCCACCGCCTCTGGTAATGTGCATAATCGTCACAGGCTCACTTTAAATAGGCTTCACGTTTCCCTCCCTCCCTGCCCACGATAAAATAACCCTTTCCAGCCCACAATCTGAAAAGTGCCCTTCATGATAGAACTATTCTAAGCAGCTTTTATACTTAAAAACTCAAAATGACAACACACCATACAAATGTAAGACGACACAAAATAAAAAGCTATGAGGAACATCCTGTCGTTAGCATGTGACACTGACCAAATGCAGCCCGCACTGTTTCAGAACAGTTCACAAGGGCTGCGGCGAAGGTTTGTCTTCAAAACTGGACAGAGGTACTCAAAAGGGCCGCAGGCTGCTTGTCTGGCAGGACCACAGTGCGCTGGGACCTTGGGAACGGAGGCTGGCACTCTTCCTCACCTTGAGGGATGCCTGTGGCCCTAGATGGACTCCCCACTGAGCAGGTCCCCTGGCAGCAGCGTATTCAGTGGAGTGGGGCTGCCGATCAGCCTGCCATCATCAGCACTGGGTGGGCCCCACAGGCTGCTCGAGTACTGGGGCCCTCCGCCCCACAGCAGCTCACTGCTCCCCTTGCTACCCAGGCATGGGGCACCCCAATGGGTGGCATCGCTTCGCACCAGGCCATGGGTGCTGCCTGAGGCACCCAGCCGTGGCTGGCTGCTCCCGCTGCTGGACTGCCAGCTGGAGGTGGGTGGCAGGGCTTGGCCTTGGGCCAGGAACCGGTTCACTTCTTCTTCACCTGCAAACTCAGCCAGGATGGTAGTGTTTCCCAGCACACACCTGCAAAGCAAGAAGTCAGGTGAGCATGTCACTAAGTCCTGAAGCTGAGCCACTGAGGAAGGCATGGCCCAAGACCTCAAGCCACGGGCGGCCCAGACCCAAGCCAGATTGTGAATATTCTCCTCACTTTTTTGTTGTTTGAAACAGGGTCTCTATGTAGGCCACACTGGCCTTGAACTTACTATGTAGCCCATGCTGGCCTCGAATTTGTCATGATCCTTCTGCCTCAGCCTCCCAAGTGCTGGGATTACAGGTAAGAGCCACCACACCCAGCAGGGGCCAGTCAGCATCAGTACAATTTAGCATCAGTACAATTTAAATTCGGAAGGAGTAACTTCTAGGCCCCACATCTCAAGGGATGTCATTGAGCAGGTCAACTTATACATATTCTGTGTTGAAACATGCTTTAACAAGGCAGAGGGGCTGGTTCTGAGGATTGTTGCTGGCCCTGTGTACACTTTTCTAGAACACAGAATGTCTGCTTTCCGTCGCTGGGCTCAGCAGGTGCTCTCTGGGAAGGCTTTTCTCATAGTTGACGTAGTACAGCAACTTAGCAGCTTCAGAAATCAGCTCATCCTGAGACATCCATGCTGACCTGTATGGTGCCACCCCAAATACCTATCACAGCTCCTAACAGTGCTGCTGAGTGTGACTGTATTTGGAGATAGGGTGGCCCTAACATAACATGACTGGCATCTTTGTATGAGGGAATCAGGGTGCAGATACACTCAGAGGGACAACCATGTGGAGACAGAGGAGAGGACAACTGTGTATAAGTTGAGAAGAGCAGCCTAAGAAGGAATGAACCCTCCTAGCACCTTGAGGCCAGGCTTCCAGCCTCCAGAACTGGGCATGGTGGCATGCGCTAGTAATCCCAGCACTCCAGAGGCTGAGGCAGGAGGATTTCTGTGAGTCCGAGGGCAGCCTGAACTGCACAGTGAGTTCAGGGATAGCATGAACTACAGAGTGAGACCTTGTGTTAAAAAAACAAACTAGGGGCCAGGGATATAGCTCAGTGGTACAGAGCCTGCCTGGCAAGCACAAGGTCCTGAGTTCAATTCCTGGTACCAAACAAACCAAAACCAAAACCAAAAAAACCCAAATCAAGCCAAACTCAACCAAACCAAACCAAAGCAAAACAAACCAGACCAATTTCTGCAATTTATTTAAGGCACTGGCCGGTAGGACTATGCAGGAAGCCCCAGGGCACTTGTATAGCCCCCATGCCAGCTCTGGGGCACTGTGGTATTTGGCTACAGGGTGCGCTGAGGAGAAACATACATGTGCAGAGATTTCTGGGCCTTGGCAGCTTCCTCCTTAGAGCTGTAGCGGACCACGGCATTGCCTTGGGTCAGGTTCAGGTGGAATGTGATGAGAGGCCCATGCTGCAGACACAGCGTCCGCAGGGTGGAACCATCAATCTGATGAAGAAAGCACAGGGCACCCATGTGTTTCCCTCCAAGTTTGTTCACAACATTCTTCAAAACCAGTATCCAGATTGGATGCACTAAACACTAGGACAACGTCTTTCTTCAAAAAGACTTACTAACAGATAGCTTTGGGGTACTAATGTCTGCTAATACCATGGCCAGGGACATACCTAAAATGATGGTTACTTGAGTTACATTTCTTGAATGAAACTAATCAGAGAACAAGAAAAATTCCATTCTGGGTCTACTCTCTTCTCACCGGAGCATATCCTGTAGTGCCTGAGGCTTGCAAAAAGACACTACAGTCCTTGCAGAAAGATATGCCCCAAGCCTGGGAAAGGTGACTACTGGCTGGCCACACAGTCCAGTTGGCCAAGTCACTCTGGAGTGGGTATATAGTACTTCCTCAGTTCAGGAACTCCATTCTCTCCTCGATTCTGGTCACGAACTGAACTGGACGAGAACTGAGTGGTTCTCGTCCAACTTGTCTGCAATCAGAGTCATGGAAAGAATCAAGTTTGTGAACCAAGGAACCACTACAATTTTTAGCTAAGTAGCCCTGTTACAAAGATATACTTTTCAGCCCCTAAAGGGTAAAGAAACCAGGAAATGGTTAGGAGGCCCCTGGCTGCGTCTACCTGTTGCTACATGGGCTAATATTCTCTGGTACTCACATGCCTCCCTGCACTTGCCTGTGTTGCCCTGGGCCCTGAACAAGGGTGCCTGCATATATAGTTGTTTGCACCAGGGGCCAAGGGCACCCCGGCACTCCTCCTGGAAGCTAGCGCCCATACCTGGGGTGTGAGGTTGCGAAGAACGAGCCAGCTGCTTGTTCTTCCTGAGGTGTCAGTACTCCAAGCAGAACCTGCATGACAAGCCCAGGGGACAAGCACTCAGTTGACAAGCCACACAGCAGTCAGGTGGTGTGTGGCCTTCTTCCAAATTTCTAATCTTACCTAACAGACACAGCGGCCTCTAAGCTTTTCAAACCTGTGGAGGCTCTGGTGAACCCAAATCTCATGGTCCCTGCGGCCCCTGTCCACAGCAACTCTGACTTCCTGGATGTTCCCACCAGCCGAGGAGGCTTCACGCCTTCCCATCTGTGTTGTGAGGGACAGATGAGGATCACCTGGGAAGTTCTGCTTTCCATCCTGTCCCACACCCTGACCGTCAGCATGCTAATATTCTGCTTGTTAATGAGATGAAGCAAACCCACAAGGGCTGCTTCTAAAGGATGAAGTGGTTATTTTCAAATACTCTGTAGTTGATTGAAAGCCTCCAGCTTTTCAACCAGCGCCTTGCTGCTAGCCCATGTTTTACTTTTGGCCTGGAAAGCCTATGTTCCAGTGAAGTCTTATGGTGAAGCGCACACAAAGGGGAGAAATTTCCCAGTGTTGGCTGATGGGAGTGAGAAGCCTAAATGGCTGATCAGGCCTTTCTGAGAGCCTGGTAGATAGAAGCAGCATGAAAGGATTAGCACTGGGGCTGCCTATGACCGTCCAGCCGAGGCCCAAAAGCTCTGCGAGGTGCACACCTGCGGCGATGCTTCTACTACACCAGGCTTGGTCCTCAATGGCCTGTCAAATCCAGGGTGGCCAAAGAAGATGGTAAATACATCTCCTAAGTGATGAACACAGAAGTTCAGAGCATCTCAGTGCCCATCAGAAAAGGAAGAGGAAGGTGCTTACCGGAGGAGTAGGAGCTGGTCCAGCCGAGGGGGCTGGCACCCCAGGTGGAGGAAGGCTTGGGATTGGCTAGCCCTGGTGGGGGCCTGGTGGGTGCAGTAGTGTTTCTGGGCACCTTCCACAGCTCATGAGACAGAGAGGCTTGTGTGTGGGAGGCTGGGCCCGAGGACCATGTCGATTTAATGTCTGACAGTTTACCTAGAAGGCAGAGAGAAACACATGCATTCTGTAGACAGACAGAGTGCTTGCTCTGGTGAGCCAGGGGAGCATTCTCTGGTACTAGCAGCTTGGGAGAAAAAAAAAGAAACGCCCATAAGGTGCTTCAAAGTAAGGCCCATGGATATACTCTATTTTTGATGACTTTATTTTTTAAGACAAGGCCTCTCTATATTGCCTAGGCTGGTCTTAACTCCTGGGCTCCAATAATCCTCTCATCTCAGCCTCCCAAGTTCTGGGACAATAGGCATGTTACCACCCCCAGGCTATGTTCTCTCTTTAAGTTCTGCTCAAAGACATAGTCTGAATGTCCCATATAGATCTTGCCAGTATTTCTGACACTTCTATCAATCTGCTAACATTTGCCACCTATGAAACAGAATTTCTGACGTTCAGTGTTAAAATTAACTTACCAGTATGTTCTACTGAGACACATCTGACGAGGTCAGAAGCTTAACAGGTGCACATTTTTCTTTCCTTTTTTTGTGGGGGTGGGTGGGTGTTATTTTGAGACAGGGTCTTATTTAGTTCAGGCTGGCCTTAAACTCACAGTGATCCTCTTGCCTCAGCCTCCTCAGTGCTGGGATTACAGGTGTGTACCACCACACCCGGCTCTTCTTTGCTTTTTCTTCTGCAGTGCTCCTGACATGATCACCCTTCTCATATACTGTGAGCTCCCACAACTTCTAGGTACCCTTGTCTTTGGTGTGTAGAAATGGGTGCACACAGGGATTGGCCTGGGTTGGGGGAGAACATAGGCGGATATACTCTTTTAAAGCTCTTTGGGAGAAAAAACAAAATCAGCAATGACCACCAGCTCCAGCTCCCTCAGATACCTATGGCTAGGTTGGAATGAACGAAGCCCTGCACAGCAGAGGCAGGAAGTGCAGGCAGCAGAGTGGTGGCTGTCCCCATATGCTCTTGTGCAACTTCTGGACAGCACAAGGACAGCATCCACAAAACAGATGCAGTTCCCAAGCTTGGCCACCAGAGAGGATGATGATCTCACAGTTAAGGAACCTTAGAAGGTACCAATGGTTAGAAAAACAAAACACCACAGAAAGTTGACTAAGATATAGGGAAGATGATTTTATTTTAATTAAATGACCACAGAAATATTAAAAGTTGAAATACACCTCTTTGTAAACATTAGAAGGAATAAAAATCCATAGCTCATTTCTTTTTTAAGTAAGATGCTAAACTACATCAAAGCTGCTTTTTTAGGCTGGGGGTGTAGCTCAATAGTATAGTACTTGCAGGGCATGTGCTAAGGCCCTAGGTTCAATCAAAAGGAAAGAAGGAAAGGAGAAAAAGAAAGAGAAAGAAAAGAAAAAAAGAGAAATTCCTGCTTTCTCCTAGGACTCCTATTTAGTAGATGCCTATTGCTGCCCTCATGGGCGGGGGGCACACCATGCTGATTTTAAAAAATCTGGATGTTGGCCAGGGATCAGCTCAGCAGCAGAAGCACCTTCCTGGCAAGTGCAAGGTCCTGAGTTCGATTCCCAGTACCAAAAAAAAAAAAAAAAGCAAAAAATCTGCATGAGAAGGTTTGATGGAATACTGACATATCTATGAAGAAATTTATAAATGATACATCTATTTGCAAATCTGCTACACAGCTTGTGCATATATCCACTTCTTTATATCCTTAAGAATTTCAGATTGAAATTTCTCTCAAGTTTTTGTGACAAACCCTTTTCCTTTTTCCTCTAGCCCTAAAAGAGGTCTCATACTTGAAGGCCTTGAATGGTCAGCAGTACATAGAGTGTGTCAGATACCACATGGATCCAAGTGGTGGAATAGAGCACACTGGGTGCTCGGGACAGATGACAGAACCTGGCGGGGTGGTCTCCGCCACTCTTCATGGTAAACTCAAGGAACAGGACATTCCATTGTTTCCTACCTAAGTGTCTCCAGTCTCATACCTCTTGTATCCAAGCGAGAGAGGAGGACACAAATCCATTCAAGTGGGAGCATGTATTGGGTCTGCTCTGCCAACACACACATTCTCAATGCATGTGAGGTGGCAGTTGTGCCTAAGGTTCTGTGGCTGGTGGCCAGGCCTACATTATGCTTCATCACCACATGGCCTTCCAGGTCAGAAGGGAGCAAACAGACCAATAGAAATAGCTCCCACAGTTTTGTCTGGGGAAAGAAGGAAACCACTATCTGCAAGTCAGGAGGCCAGGTGGTACCTGCAACACTAGGCAAGGGCAATGCTGTCGCAAGGGCTGCAGCAGAAGCTGGAAGGCAGCTGGTATTCTGTGAAGAGGGCTGGGGAAAGACCGCAGAACCAAGTACGGAAGCCAGACAGAGGCTGCAGTCAGACACACACAAGGAGCTAAGCACAAGAAATGCTTCCTAAAATGTTGCTACAGCTTGGGGAGAAGATGCTCAGAAAATGCTCTGAGGCATGCAGCCCTGGGGGTGGCAGCGGCACTGCTCCTGAAGGCCAAGGTGGCACAGGCCTGGGAATGGCAGGAGCCCACTCTAGGGGAGAGAATCACTACCACCAGGATGCTTGAAATACCAAGTCAGAGCTTTCAAGCATCAGTGATTTCCCCTTCCAAACAGGATAAAAATTTAAATACAGGACAATCCCCATCTTTTCATGGTTCAAATCACAAAATCACAAAACAACGAAATTCCAAGATTTTCACTGTAAATTTTGTCATAAAAATATGAGCACTTGCCTGACCCCTCAACTGCTATTCCTATGGCCCTCCTGTAATATGGGAATAATGACCATGTTGTCCCAACAGCTGTGTATGAACTTGAGTCACCCTAGGACTAGAGCTGCATTCTTTCTGCTGAGGGAGGCTTGTCCCCACCTGGAGAGGGCACAGGGGCACCTGGGCTGTTCTCAAGGAACAGCTTCCTTGTGTCGAAGCTTAGCAGTTTTTTTTTGGTGATGGTGAAGACTGCACCCAGAAGCACTGAGCTTCTGTTCTTGTGCCACTCCTCTGTCCAGCTCTCCACGAAGCCACTTCATTAGCCCAGGGAATGCACAGTGTTGGACAGGAAGGGTGATGTGTATTCACCAGGGCTTCCACCCAGACTGCACATGCGCCTGGAAACACTCTTTTTAAAGAGCCAGAGAAGACAACACTTTGCTCCAACAGATCTGAATTTAAGTGGGAACCCACATTAATGTTTGGGGAAGGATGTTTGGGGCCTCTCTGGAAACTTGGCTCTTTTATACAATCAAGTGCTGACAATCAAATTCAGACCATGCTTCAGGATTTTCCTTTAAGTGTGCCTCAGGGGAAAGAGGCACTGCTTCCCTTCCCACTCGGGCACCTCAACTGTATTTCCTAACTTCACAGCTCAACCAGCACTTCTTGTTCTGGATCCTGAAGTCTGACTGATGGTGTGAGAAAAGTTAGCACCGAGACCTGTGCCAGGGAAAACCCCCGAGGACAGATTTCACTGGAGTTTTTAAAGACAGGAAAAACAGACTGAGATGGACAGGGGTAAATTCCTTTTCAGTTTTGAGATTTCAGGTGGAAATTCATTTATTAAAAAGCTAAAAGTTGGGGCTGGGGATTTAGCTCAGTGGCCAAAAGCACCTGCCTGGCAAGTGCAAGGTCGTGAGTTCAGTTTCCGGTACCGGAGAAAAACCAAAAAAAAAAAAAAAAAAAGCTAAAAGTTAACAGTGTGACTTGATAACACAAGGCTTACCAAGTTTCTTTGCATTTCAGGTTTACAGACAAGGGATACTCAACCTGGATGTCATGTTATACCATTTTAAAAAAGTATTATGTTGGCACAGTTTGATTTTCAGACAAGGGAGATAAAACAGTGAAGTCTATGCCAATATTCTACAATCAGAAAAGTTTTGAAGCCAGATGTTGTGCCACACGCCTAAAATCCCAGCACCTTGGAGGCTGAGGCAGGAGGATCACTGTGAGTCCAAGGCCAGTCTGAACCAGATAGTGAGAATCTGTCTCAAAAAAACAAAATTCCCCCCAAAACAAACAAAAAACCCCCCAAACCCAACAAAACAAAAAATAAACAAATGAATAAATGCTCTGAAACCTCAAACACTTCTCATCCCAAGCATTTTGGATAAGCCCAATTTAACCTGTGTTAATCATTCAAGGAAAAGCATCAATCACCCCACATCAATCTCCATTGCTCCTGTCTGCACTACTTGACATCAGAAAAGGTGTCCATCATCCGTGTCTCATGCTACATCTGCTTTACAGCCCACAGTGCCTCTGGCATCTCTGAAGGTGCCTGTAGACTCTCCCACAGAAGGCAGGTGGGGCGGCCCCTGTCCTTACCTCCACTCTTGAGGAGGTAGCGGTTGACGTCCTGGATGGTGGTGTTGATGGTAGGCCCAGTGGGGACACTGCCAGGAGTGACGTCAGGGTCATTCTCGGGATCAATGTTCTGAAGTCCTTTCCACGGAACTCCAGGGTGGAACTCTGTTTATGGAAACCAAAGCGAGGCTGCATGATAGGGCACCTTCACACTGCTTAACTGACATCTGAACATACTTTTTTCCTGTTTGTGGAAATTTTTATCATCTGATAATTAAATTCACAGGCACAGTTTAGACTCTTTCATGAAAACAATCATTGTTTTGGAACAAACCAGAGCCAGGTTATCACAGCTACCACATTAAGGTCTGAATGTTTTTGTGGGAACCCCCTCCCCACCTGTAGCCATCCCTTCTTTTCCTTATGTTGAAATAAGGGGGCTGCAGGGTATTGTTTAATGCCAACCACACCCTAAATTGATTTGGCAAATGGATTCCCAATGAAATAGCAAAGCTGTGAGCTTAATGCTTTTAGAACCCATAGGGCAGATCCTGGCTCCTCTCAGGTCTAACCTCGCTCCTAGGCTTGGGTAGGCTCTGAAGTGCCATCCCCTAGAAGTGCCTCGGGGTCTTACCTGGGGGCCAGTTGATGCTGGAGCCATTTGAGATTTTATCACTGTCAGATTTGGCACGTGACCAGCTATGGGGAACAGCTACAGGAGGACTGGCTGGTGACTCACTATTCTGGATTAAATCGTACCGGCCATAGGAGTCATCAATGGAGGACTTACCTGGAGGCCCAATGCTTAGACCTCCAGGGATAGCACCTACAGGACAACAGAGAATAGTAACCAAGTGAACACTCTGCTTGTGACACTGGGGCCACTGGAGAGTCTTCCCTTTGGTCTAAGTCCCTGCCCCTTTCAGTTACACGAACTGTCAGACTTGACCTGTCTAAAAGTCAGTGACTATTTCAGTTACAAAAGTTCATCCCTGGAGGAAAGAAACCCTTGAAGCACCATTTTAATGTTAGTCTGCAAATCTTTATACAACGTATATCCATACCATGGGGAATGGCCCACAATAAACCTTTCTGCGGAGACCTTGTGAGTCTCTGTGGTTAGTTGTCACTGTGGGCTGTTTGTATATCCTTCCCTCCTACAGCCCGCTGCCCTTACTGTGGAAGAACCCCAGCATCAAATCTACAGACCACCAGCCAGCTCATGTGATGGGTGCTCTTCTGCCCAGCAAGTACTCTGATGTTACAGGGAGATTTTTCATAGAGTTAATTCTTAGAAAGAATTTTCTTTTTCTTTTTAAACTGCATCTTATATCGAGAAGGACCTATATAACTGTTAAATTTCCTTTGTTTTCTTTTCTTTTTTTTTTTTTTTTTTTGTTTTTCTCCGGTACTGGGAACCGAACTCACGACCTTGCGCTTGCCAGGCAGGCGCTTTTGCCGCTGAGCTAAATCCCCAGGCCCTCCTTTGTTTTCTTATGTTACCAGCATGCTCAGAACTAAATTTAATGCTTAATAGTGAGACTGCATCCTATGGTTACCATGTTTTGCTTCTTCCTTTTTTTTTTTTTTCCTGGTACCAGGAATCGAACTCGACCTTGTGCTTGCCAGGCAGGTGCTGTGCCGCTGAGCTAAATCCCCAGCCTGTTTCTTCCATTCTTAAGCAACTGAATTTTAATTTGCGTTTTATCTTTTGCAGTACTAGGAATCATATCCAGGGCCTGCAACATTAGGCAAGAGCTCTACCATTGAGCTAGTGTTCTTTTAAATTTTTTGTTTTGAGACAATGTCTCTCTAATTTGTTCAGACTGGTCTTAAATTTCAGATCCTCTCGCCTCAGGCTCCTGAGTAGCTGGGGCTACAGATGTATACTATTGCCCGTGTTTTATCATTTTTTTGAAAAAAATTTCTTTTCAGAAGACTAAAGTAATTTTATGTAGTATTTTTATTTCAAGTGTATCTTTTTATTTTAAAGAGAAAAAAAACCAATAAAAATGATACAGAATTTTAAAACAAGATGACAGGAAATTAACAATGGTTATTATATTGCATATTGTTATCTTCAAAGTAGTTGCTCAAATTACCAGATAGGCATGCAAAATTGATCAAACAATATAAGCACTCACTGTTCCTTTCAATGAACTAATAGAAAATTAGAGTACAATTATCTTAGTTATCTTTTTTTGTTGTTGTTGTTTCTTTTCCAGTACCGGGAATCGAACTCATGACCTCATGCTTGCCAGGCAAGCACTGTGCCGCTGAGCTAAATCCCCAGCCCCTATCTTGCTTATCTTGTGTATGTGTGTATATATATATATTTTTTATTTCTCCCTTCCTTCTTTTCTCCTTTCCCCCATCCCAGTTGTTCTTTATCAGCAGTTTCTTTCCCTTTCCCAATAGCTTTGTACCTTTTGGATCTTATTTACTTTTTCAATTGCTTATACTATTGAGACAATACAATGTTTACATGTGAGTCTTATTTATTCCACTTATGAGTATGGGCTCATTTCTTATTGAGGAATACAGATACAAAAAGTATATAGGGTATGACCTACACGCTTTGTTGCTCTGGGACTTTTTCAATAATTTCTGAGTTTGGATGTTTGAGGTTTAAAAAGTTTGGTCTTAAGCCTGGCATGGTGCTATACATCTATAATCCAATCCCAGCTATTGAGGAGGTTGAGACAGGAGGACTGCAAGTATAGGTCAACTTGGGCAACTCAGTGAGACACTGTCTCAAATAAAATAATGCAAAAAAAAAAAAAAAAAAAGGTTTTTGAGTACAGCTCAGTGGTAGAGCACTTGCCTAGTATAAAGTGCTAGGTTCAACCCCTAGTACTGTGAAAAAAAAAAGTTTGGTCCCCAAGATCTTCTATACTCTGTGATGGAATGGAATGTGTCTGTGTGTGTGTGTGTGTGTGTGTGTGTATGCATACACATGGTTGAACTCAGGGCCTTTGCACTGAGCTATAGTTCCAGAACTATTTTTCACATTTTTTTTCTGAGACCAGGTCTCATGAAGTCCCTAGGTGCACAGGCTGGGCTCAAAGTTGAAATCCTCTTGCTTCAGCTTTCCAAAGTGCTGGGACTACAGGCATGCACTATCATACCTGGCTTTTAGATTGGGATATCAGCACTGGATTGCAGAAATGTATAGAGTAAGTGTGCTATACAAAAGGATAACATTATAAAAACAACAGTAACCCCTCTGTGGCCATGCTGGCCAAGACATACCATGCTTGCTGGGATTCTGATCCATAGGAGAAGCAGCACTGGACAAGCTGTCCATCGAGTTGGGGTGTGTCCACTGAGGGAGGCGTGACTGGGACTGAGATGGGTCCTTCACTGACAAGCCACTGGTCATGTCCATGCTGCTGACATTCATGTTTGGGTTTAGTCCAGCTGAAAACAGAGACACTATCAGGACAGTCCTGCCCGTCCTCTTGGCCACCTCAGTCCAGTCTTCATTCATGGTCAAATATATTAACTTTTGATACTGGTGGAAAAACACCTGTTTTAAAAAGAACCAGTTTTCCTGAAGGTGAAAATGCTAATAATCTTCAATTGAGTATGACTCGCAATGCTCCTGTTTTGCTTGTTTCAGTGTAGATAAACATGGCCCTGAGGTTCTCAGTCAGAGTGCACAGAACAGCAAAGTGAGTTCAAATAATGAGGCAAGTCCTCAGGATCCACTGGAGGAACTGCTAGGCCAAGGAACCTTACTCAGTGCACTGCTGCACTGCCTACAGAACAGGCTGGTCAGGACCATCCGGTTCTGCCTTTAGTACATGTATGTTACATGTACTGAAGTCTGCCCTTCAGGAGTTCATGAATTACACATCCAATAGCTTTTAACAAACTGACGTAGTGGGGAGTGTGGGTGCTGCCATCAGCCACCAGGTGGTAGGGGAAAACTGGAGATCTGCCAAGGACCAGCAAGCACTATGCTAGGGTGATGAAGAAAGATGGTGAAAAGGCTGACACAGAGTTCCGGATGGGGGCACCAGTTAGGTTTGGGCAGACTGCTCCTGTGGTGCTCCAGCCAACTTGTTAGGAGGTGGGGTGCGGTCAGAAGAGGTGGCTCATGGGCAGCATGACCTTGAAGGGTCTAGCTCCCTCCCTGTCTCCGCCCTTTGCTCTCTGTTGCCCTGATACCACAGCATGAACAGCTTATCCTCTGTGCCCCTCTGCACTACTCTCTGGGAGCTAGCCAATCACACACTGTAAACATGAGCCAAGTAAACCTTTCCTCTTTTAAGCTGTGTCAAGTATTGTGCCTTAGCAGTGAGAAAGTCACTAAGAGAGTGGTAAATATGGAAGCAAAAAGCAGTAAGGCAAGCTGCCATTAGCAGTGGACCAGTTTCTGGTAGGCTGGGACTCAAAACTCAGACACCTAATCAGGTCTTAATCACAAGATGCTTCTGCTTCTTCAATACAGTAATGAAGGGACAATACTGTCTGGTACTTACACTAAAGACACACATATTTGTTACACATCAACCTGGAAATGCTCACATTGGAGACAGTGTTATACTAGCATTCTTGAGAGTAGTTATCAGGAGGTGGTAAGTTTGTAGTCATTCAACCAGACTTTGCCCTTTTAGAGATGTATTTTCCTAAGCTGATTCCCTCTGTTCCTATCTACACATTCTGAAGCAATCAGCAGACATGCCTGAAGGGCTTTCCTAGCTCCTGGTGACATTTCTCCTCTGCTTCCTTTGGTTATATAATCTACGCCTCCGTGGGCCAGCCTGTGTGACCTGGAGGGGACCCAATATCCCCTAAGACCCACAGATGCCATGTGGTGAGTGTGCTCCAGCAGGACAGTTGTGTGTGGTGTGTGTGTGTGTGTGTGAGAGAGAGAGAGAGAGAGAGAGAGAGAGAGGGAGGGAGGGAGGGAGGGAGGGAGGGGAGGGGAGGGGAGGGAAACAAATAAGAGATGGGAAGGGAAGGGAAGGGAGGGGAGGAGAGGGAGAGGAGAGATTAGAGATTGGGTTGCTGTGCAAGTCCCATTCTGCAGTGCTGGTGCTGTGGGGACCGCTGCTGACATATTAACGTATTGTGGCTGGCATGAGTCACATATATAACTGATGGAACTGTCCCATGCCACCCAGTGGTACAGTCATGAATGTACCCCCAGTGGTCCAGAGCCACCTGGGAGTAAGGCATACGAATTATGTCAATGGCAAATGTGTTCCTCCTTTGCGGCTTTTTTGTGTTTTTTTTCCGGTTCTGGGAATTGAACTCATGACCTTACGCTTGCCAGGCAGGCGCTGTGCCGCTGAGCTAAAGCCCCAGCCCCAAGGCATACAAATTATGGCCCCACTGTGAAGGTGTTAAGAAGGGCCTGCTTAGTGAGTCTGAACACAATTGGCAGAATTGTTATAGACTTTTCTGTAGCTGACGGTGAAGGATGGTGGGTGATAAAGAACAGCGGAGAAGAAATAAGTAAAGAATAAACAAACTTTCCAGATTCAACAACAGAAATGGAAACATTCTGGGAGCCTTTACAGGTACTACTATAGAAAGACCTTATATTTGGCCAGGGATGGTGTAGATCTAGCATGCTGGGAAGCTAAGGCAGAAGGGTCACAAGTTTGGGCCCAGATTGGGCAACTTAGTGAGACCCTGTCACAACAAAATAAAGATGGTTGTAGTGGTGCGCACCTGTAATCCCAGCACCCTAGGAGGCTTGGGCAGGAGAACTGCAAGTCTGAGCCCAGTCTGGGCAACTTAATGACTTAGCAAGAACCTGTCTCAAGATATAAGATTAAAAAAACAGTGCTGGGGATGTAGTTCAATGTGAAGGCCCTGGGTTCAATCCCCAGTATCACAAAAAAACCAAAACCAACAATAACAAACCAACTTTATACTCAAAGTATTCCCAGCACAGTGAAGCACTTGCTCTGCAGAAGGCTGTCAGCGAGACTCCCATGGGAGGAAGCTTCGAGACACGCTCTCCTATTTTGTCTGGTGCTGTGTCCCACATGCTATTGTAGTGGCCAGCCTTCTGCCACAGCAGTGCAGTTCTGGTCACCACAGGTGGACTCTGGGCAGCCCCTCTGCCTGGTGTGGCCTTGAACCCATGGGAGACTCACCGAGAGGGTAAGGAGCAAAGGTATTGGGTGAAGACTGCTGCTCTTTGGTCTGCAGGTCAGGTAGGCCGGGAGCCTGCGGGTGTGGGGGGAAGCTGTCCATGGCTGATTTGCCTGCAGAGGGGTGCAGAGACAGGTGTGGCGGGGGTGGCGGTGGTGGCTGCTTCACGAGCAGGGCCTGGGCCAGCTGGCGCTGGTGCTGCTGGATCTGCTGCTGCAGATTAGTGATTGTGCGCGCGACCTGGCAGGCAGAGACATACACTTTAGTCAGGTGTGAAGGGACATACACGGCTCGTTTATAAAGTGTTTTCACCCTAAGGTCTCCACTGACTAGGGCTGAGCCCCTCTCAAGAGTCCATCCCAAGACTTCTCTAAGGGGAAGCCCCGCTGGAGAAAAATCGACAGTGTAACAGTTCATTAGTTAGTATCTCTTCAACCCAGGAAAATTACAGCTAAGGTCATAAGGGAGTCTGGTTGGGCCTGGTGGCACACGCCTGTATCCCACCACATAGGAGGCTGAGGCAGGAGGAGTGCTGCGTGTTCGAGACCAGCTTGGGCTACAAAGTGAGCTCAAGACCAGCCTGAACGGTATAGTGAGACCCTGTCTCAACAAGACAAAAAAAGAAAAAAGAAAAAAGAAAAAAGAATGGCAGTCTGGGTGATACCTACTTGCTGCTCCTGTTGTCTCATGGGTCCGGAAACATTACGCTGGGCCTGTAACATCTGCTGCTGGATTTGTAAACGTTGGTATGCCTGTTGACAAAAAGAAAAGCTAGAATTTTTCTTTTTTTGTCTGTGTGGTACTGAGGATGGAACCCAGGGGAGCTCTACTATTGAGCTATGTCCCCAGCCCTTTTAATTTTTTCTTTTGAGACAGCGTCTAGGTTGTCAGGTGGGACTTAAACTTGTGATCTTCCTGTCTCAGCCTCCCAACTGCTGGGATTACAGGTGTGCATCACCATGCCTGGCTAAAAGCTAGAGTAAGTATTACACAACAGTCATCAACAAATGATTCAAAAACAAAACAAACAAAAACACAAATGGTTCAACTTTCTGATGCAAGGCAATGAAAAAGTTTATTTATTTTTTCCTTTTATTGAGACAAGGTCTCACTGTGTAGTTCAGGCTGGCCTTGAGTCCATTATATACCCCAGGCTGGCCTTGAACTCACAGTAATCCTCCTGCTTCAGCCTCCTGAGTGCTGGGATTACAGGTGTGCACCACCATGCCTGGCAGAAGAAGTTTATTCTTTTTTTTTTTTAAATTTTTTTTGGTTTTTCTCCGGTACCGGGAACCAAACTCACGACCTTGCGCTTGCCAGGCAGGCGCTTTTGCCGCTGAGCTAAATCCCCAGCCCCAGAAGAAGTTTATTCTTATAATCATCTAGCCAGGTATGTCTAACCTGTGGCCCTCGAGGTATTAGCTCTTTTAAAAAAAATACTCTGATAAAATATAGTAAAGCCTGGCGCACTTGGAAGCCTGAGTCAGGAGGATCATTGCGAGTTTGAGGCCAGCCTGGGCTACATAGTGAGAACAAAAAGAACAAATCCCTTTCCCAAAAAGGAAATTTTGTTATTTATATGCATTAACTATATTAACACATTTTACATGTGGCCCAAGACAACTCTTCTTCATTCAATGTGGAACAAACCAGACTGGCCAGAAAATGTAGCAGAAAACTACAGTAAGTACAAGTAAAGAGAGCAACAAGTGTCCTAATCATGAAATAACACATATTAAACAGCTTTTAAGGACTGGGAGGCCATGTGATTATCTCAGTCAACATCACAGGGAATTAAAGCTGGAAGAGAAGCTGAACTAAGGATTTGCAGACTCTTCGGTCACATAAATCTGCCATCGATGTTGGCTGAAGCAACCTTGATATTCTTCTGTATGTTGATATGCAAGGTTTCCTCATATGATTATTTTGGAATGTCTGGCTGATTTTTTTCTCACATGAATTTCTGGAGACATTTTGGCAAGAGGACTTAAAGATAGAAATTAACCATCAGAAGAGCCTCGTTAATTATGGGTGGTGGTGAATATTCAGGGGCCTAAATCTTAAACATTAGGAAGCACTGAACTGTGTTTCTGTACTTTTTGGGGAAAAAACTGAAGAACAGAAAACACTAAGCCAATGTTTTCTTGATGTCTTCCACATCATAGGGCCAGTAACACCTCAAGTACCTCACCAGGCTGTCCCTGCAGGAAGCCGAGGTGGGGCTCTGACCTCTGTGCTCTGCGCTTGTGCCTGTTCCCATAAGGCTTCCTCTCTTCCTCTGTGGTAGGGACTGAGAGAAACAGGACACCTGTGCCTGTAGGTAGTACCTGAACTCAGGCTCATCAGAGGACCTCCAGCACAATGACTCCCTCCTGGATCAGGAAAGACCCTGGAGCCACATCCTGCCCCATGTCTAGGGACCTGCACTCTTCAGGAAATTGAGGACACACTCACTGTCTCTGGGATACTTCCCTCCTGCCATCCTCTGCCATTCCCCCGCAGCTTACTGTAAAAAGAGACACTTGACAGAGGTGTGCCTATAACTGCGTAAACGTGGGCCTGAGGACCTCTTAGAAGCCAAAGTTCTATATCAATGGTTCTGTTTAATGGAGCATTCCCATGATCACCTTCCTGTATTTCTGTTTCCTTCATGACTCTTGGTCATTTTCTAGGCAACAAGGGTGCTGCATAGGACTTTAAAGTAAATCAAGTGAAAATTCTTAAGGAATGAAATAAGCTGGGTATGGCGGTACATGCCTGTAATCTCAGCACTTGGGAAGCTGAGGCTGGAGAACGGCTGTGAGTTCAAGGCCAGCCTGGGCTACACAGTGGACTCAAGGCCAACCTGAATTTCACAGTGAGATCCTCTCTCTTAAGAAAAAAAAAAAAAAAAAGAAATAATATTCTTATCCCTTTAGTGTTTATAAGTTCATGCCAGTGTGGTGGCCCACACCTGTAATCCCAGCATTCAGGAGGCTGAGTCAGGAGGATTATCATGAGTATGAGACCAGCCTGGGCTACATAGTGGAACTCTGTCTCAAAAAAAAAAAAAAAAAATTCAGTACGTATCAAGGGATATAATCACATGGCATTTTGTGGTAAAAGGCAGTATGATTGTTTGAAAATTAAAAACTGAATAATGTTACAGCTTTTAAGAATTACTGATGCATATCATTCATTCTCAGCCAGAGATCTGTGTGAGAATTAAGCTCAGATGCTCTAAAACACCCACTATATGTCAGGCAGCAACTACATTCTGACTTGTTTAGTACGGTATTTTTGCATACAATCCTTTGGAGAACTGGGAAAAGTCACTTATATGGTATTTTATGTTCTCTGATTCAGGTGAGAAATTGGCTGAGACCTCAAAGAAAAACACAGGCCTAATTATGGGACCTTCTGATCACAGAGGAGCTGAAAATTTTACAAAGCTCAGCAAAAACACCCTTAAACAAAAAAACTTACTTTGCTAAAACAGTTTCGATAGATAATATATCCAGATGTGAAAAAAATGTTATAGTAACTGCTTGTCAGTGATGTGTTTGTAACCTGGGCAACCTTTCCACTCACCAGCTGCAGCTGATAGAGCTGGTTCAACATCGTCATATGCTGAGGATTAATAGGCGAGGTTAATAGTGCAGGGTTGAGACCAATGTTTTTTGCTGCAAACTGCAAAAGCTGTGCTTGAACCTGTTTAAAATAAAACATACTATTAGCCATCATATCTTTATTAAAATGTTTACTTGTCTACACAGTGTTTCTGTGACTCAAAATGAATAATTAACAATTGTATTTGTTTCAACATTGAGTTTGAAAGGCTATTATTAGAACACCTGTAGACATTTTAACATTAGTAGTTGACGTATTAAAAAGGAAGGAGGAAGAAAAGTCTTTGAAGCAATTTCTTCTTCCCAATACTTAGTCACATCTTAGTTGTCCTGTCCACAGTTGGGGGTCATTTCTATCAGTGACTGAGATCTTGTTCTGCCAAAGTGAAACCTTAAGGCCCGGCGGTGGGGAGGACTATTCCCATTGGCTGGCACCTCACTGGGTAGGCAGAGGCACGTGCCTTCCAGAGGTTCTCAGACCTGTTACAGCTGCAGCTGAAGCTGCCAGGAGGCTCAGCAAGCCCTTCTCCTCTACATGTGCACCTGCTCAGGATGCTGTCACCACTGCCAAGAGCAGAGGTCGCTTTCAGTGGACATCACTGGACATCACTGCCCCAGTCTCAGTGCAGAGCAGACCTGATGTCTACCTGTTGCCCACTCAAGACAGTCTCTTCAACGGGTACTCACTACTCTGAGCCAACCAGGGCCTGGCCATGCTATTTCAGTGTTTCAAATGTCAGACACAACTCTGCAGTGCAGGTGTATAAGATGATTTTAGGTGGACACAGTTGAGCATTTTTTTACTTTGATAGTGGTCCAGCATGTATTAGAAAAACACTAATTCTTCTACTTAGAGTAGAAATGCAAAGGTTTTTTTTTTTTTTTTTTTTTTTTTTTTTTCCTACTTGTTTTGTTTTGAGATAGGGTCTCAATATGTAGTTCAGGCTAGCCTTGAACTCACTATATACCCAGGCCAGCCTTGAACTCATGGTGATTTTCCTGCCTCAGCCTCCTGACTGTTAGGATTACAGGTATGTGCCACCATGCCCAGCCCACAAAATTTTATTTAAAAGTATATTTAAAGATAAGCCAATTTAAAGAAAAAATATGTAATGGTATAGGTAATATGAAGACATGGAGAACATTGTGAGATAGCACAGACATGACTGATACTTTGCACATCCTGGTCTGCACAGTCTACTCACTGTAGTCTTCTGCCTCTGCCTGAGATTAGCTGTGGTGGAGCTGGATCTGGGTACTGGGAGAAGACTGGAAGTGGCCTGTGCAGTCTCCAGCCATCATACAAACAGGCCACCCCTGCCTTTCTTGCCTTTTTCCCTGTGGTCGGGAATCATGTGGCAGGCTGTGAACTGCCTGTCCTCCCTGTCACAGGAGAGCCAGGTGCTATCTTGGTTAAGCCATCGCCTTCCGGGGCCTGTCTGTTATAGTAGTTTACTTGTAGTTTACTCTGCATCCTAACTAATGTACTTCACTATTATTCCACCAGGTTCTATACTTTTTTTTTTGTTTTGTTTTTTTGAGACAGGGTCTTGCTATGCAGTTCAGGCTGACCTTTGAGCTCACTTTGTAGCCCAGGCTGACCTCAAACTTGCAACGATCAACCTGCCTCAGCCTCCTGAGTGCTGGGATTACAGGCGTGTGCCACCACACCCGGCCCCAGGTTAGATACTTCTCAACTCAGTAATCAACATGGATTAAGGCCATTATGGAGTGATAATTACTTCCGGCAAATTCCCTGATGCATCCTGTTCTTTTCTCTTGGCCAACAGTCTTGTGTTTGTCCCCCAAATTCCTATGCTGAAACACAATCCTTAATACAGCGGCATTAAGAGATGGGACCTCTGGGAGGTGATTAGGTGCTCTTAGCAAAGAGGCTCGAGGGAGATTGTTTACTCCTTCTGCCACATGAGGATGCACAGAAGTCACTCCCCATGAAGGTTGAGCCCCCCCAGTACTGTACATAACCTAATCACCTGGGGCCTTGATCTGGGGCTGTCCAGCCTCCAGAACTATGAGTAATGGAGTCATGCTGTTTATAAATTACTGCAGTCCGAGGTCTTCTGGTATAGCAGTTCAAAGGGACAGATACCATATGCTAACAAACTGAACTAAAATTTAAACTTTATGGATAACAGAAGATGGATATGATGATAGTGAACCCTTTAGAGACGGGTGCCCAAACTGCAGCCCAAACTCACTTCAAAGTGCCAACAACTGCAATTAAACCTGAATAGTGAGGTTTTAGTTTAAGAAAAACTACTCATACATTAACATCTTCTGTCTTAAAAGATAAATAATGTGTGTGGCACAGGTTCACCGCCACTGGTTAGCATATTCTCTTTTGGAACAGGCTGAAAATAAAGACCCTCAGAAATCTCAAGTATCCTCTTGGTAACAGTCATCACTTAGGGAAGAATGTTTTTCCTCTGCCAGAAGAATGCTAGAAGGTGATGGAGATGGAGACTTCAAAATCCTTTTTGTTCTTCCTAAGCAGGGCTATGAGTCTTTCTCTGCCTACACATTGGGTAGAGCTCTGAGTTGGCTCAGGCTCAAAGAGGTTATCTGTATAAAGTAATTCATTGTGGAGTGTTCTTACAAGGGTAGGGACTGTCACACTATAATTATGAGTTTTTTTTTTTTTTTTGGTACCAGGGATTGAACTCACAACCTCATGTTTGCCAGGCTGTTACACTATAATTAAAAACTCAGTGTAAAGCCTAAAATTATGTAATGTTCTAAAGGTAAATAATGTTAATATGAAAAAGTGAGTATCAGGTCTTAGAGCTATGTAAACCAGTATCTTTTCTTTAGTTCCATTTGACTTTTTTTCCTTAAGAATCTCTTCATGCAAAATGACCTAGTACTAAATGAAGCTCCAAACCCACAATCCGTATGTCCTCTTGTCTGTGATCACATGTGGTCCCAGAAGCATAAGTCACTCTTGGGTGGTCTTGGGTGGCTTCCTCAATGTCCCTCACAGCCCACAGCCTGCCCTTTTCTCTCCCAGTAACCCAGGACCACCATCAGGTTCACTGAAGAGCTTTCTTAAGCCAGACCAGGTAAAGTGATGCCAGCAGAAGTGTGCTGGGCACTCTCCGCCCTGTCAGAGTCACTCTAACTTGCTGATGCTTATGTTGGGCTTCGGTGGCTGAGCCTGTCAAGAAGCAGACTCCGAGGATGTCTCTCAGGGCAGGACAGTCAGTTTACTACTTGATGGATTAAAATGACTTTGTAGGTTACAAATTGAAAGGCCTCCTCTGTGATGAGGATTAATTTAGCTCTCACTTTAAAACAGTGCTTAGAGGTGGCACAAGTCCCCACCACATGTCCGTGACCACGCCTGCGCCCACTTGTGCCTCCAACTGGGGCACTGGTCTGACCTGAGGGGATAGAAACTGAGGCACTTGAGCTCGGAGGCTGGGCTGGGAGGAGTTAAGAGGCTGCACTGGTGGCTGTGGCGGCTGCTGCATGGTCCTGGCTTGTGCTGCTCCGCTATTGCCAAACACACCCAGATTGCCACTCGGGATCTGTGGGGAGACAGAATGGATGGTCAGGGAGGCAGCAGTAAAGTGGGCTGGGTGGGGCGGGGTGATGTTTCCCCTAATCACGATGCAAGGCTGCTTCTGTTTCCTTTCACTCCCCCAGCCTCTGCTCTGGCACTCAGGATGAGTGTGGGTCATACTGGCTACAGAGGTTGGGGAATGAAGCTGTTTGTTTTTAAATCATAGGAGCCACATGACAGTGGCCAGATAAGGGTATCAACTAAAGAAACAATAACAGTGTTTCACGCATCAGCAACGAGGACATGGGTATTTGGGTGACAGACATTTCCCAAAGGCTGTGGTAAAATAAAGAGTAAGAATATGTGGCATAGACTACCATTACCCTGGAGAAGAATGACATTTTACTTCTTTTTGTTTTTTTAAGACAGGATCTTGCTTTGTTGTACAAATTGTACAGGTTCAATGGTGATCCTTATACCTCAGCCTCTCACATATCTGGGAATACAGGTAGGTACCACCTGGCCCAGCAAAAGCAACATTTTCAAACAAGAAACATAGCTACTATGTCAACCAACCCTGGAAATGAATCAATCGGCAAATCAGGGTAGTGAATTTAACCTTGTGTTGAATATAATAAATACATTTTGGATGTACTGTGTCATGAGCTACCTAACAAATAGATGGAGTAGGACACACTTTTGAGTTCTCTTGGGAGAGCCTATGCTCCTGAGGGGCTGCCAATATCCAGGTGTCACAACATATGAAATACCGGCTTCCCACCACTCTCCACCAGGCCAGCAATGGCATGAGCTCCAGGATAGTGCCCAGGATGAGCTAGAAGCTGCTGGGACCAACAAGGCCTGCTAGTAATTCCATGGGATCATAGGCACAGAGGGGCTATTCTGCCTCCCAAAGCAGTTATCTCCTTGAAGAGAAGCGCAAAGGCATCTGCGGGCCCTCCCTGAGAAAAGCAGTAAGCGGGCCTACTCTGCATCCAGGAAGCACGCTGCCAGGTGACTATGTTTTAGAGGATTCACAGGAAGGCAGGGCAGGCAGTCACATCTCACACAGAGATTCTACCTGCCTCAGAGGGCCAGTGGGACTCCTGAGGCCCTTCCCATAGAGGATGCCTTTACCTCCGGGGAAGGGGAAACACGTGGTGTTTCCTCTCAACTGAAGACTACTCAGCATGATTTCAACCAGCAGAAAGTTAGAACCAAGGTGCAGTGAGGAGCTCAAATATATTTTAGTGAAGTGTAAAAATAAAAATAACTTTGAAGATTTCCTATTACACAACCAAATTCAAGAATTTTATTCAATTTTTTTTTGTGATAATGGGGCTTGAACTTAGCACCTTCACCTGAGCCACTGTCATGGTCCTTTTATTTTATTTTAATTAACTAATTAACTTTTTTCCTACCAGGAATTGAACTCAGGGCCTTGCGCTTGTTAGGCAGATGTTGTGCCACTGAGCTACATCCCCAGCCCTTTATTTTTTTTTTTAAATTTTCAGACAGGGTCTTGTTTAGTTGCTGATTTGCCAAGGCTCGTCTTGAACTTTCTCAGTTTGAGCTCTGGTTTCAGCTTCCCAGCTGACAGGTATACGCCAACACACCTGGTCCTGTTATTCAATTCCTGACACCGGTGAATCACCCAAAGGAAACTCTGCTTACATAGTCTATCCTTCAACTGCCCTTACGTATTCTATTCTGTTTTAAAATAGAGGTATTAGCTAAAATAAGACAGTGTCTCCAACGCAGTTTTTAAGAGGCTAGTGAACACAGACCACAGCCTGCTCTCTCCCAACAGCCTTACCTGTCGAGAAGAGTTCAAGTTTTGCACGCCCAGCCCTGAGGCAATCCCACCCAGGGCCTGATTGGGGAGTGCACTGTTGGAAAGGGGGAGCTTCAGGCTTGGGGAAGGCAAAAACGGTGAAGTCGTGGGCTCTTCCACGAGGCCGCCATCCTGATTGGAAAAAGAAAGGGTGAGCTGTGTGCAGTGTCCATCAGTAGACAAAGCACCAAACAGTTTCCCAAGGAAATAGAGAGAGGTATGGATGGATAAAGAATTAAAAGATCAAAAAATGTGGATAACGGGGGAATGGAGAATATGGGTAAAAGGAAGAGGAGAAAAAAGAAAAGAGAAATAGGATTAAGATACATTTTCGTTTAAAAAACACTTAAGCATATACATTAGCTTTTAGTATGCTCACACACTGTTGCCCCCTACTAGGTAGCATAAGGAGAAGGGAGCAAAAGTGGGGACCAGGTGTTAGTTGGATAACACTTTATAACCATTTTCAAATATACAGGTTCTTTATGAGAGATTACGACTAAGGCTCTTAGGTATACATGAGGCTGAATTCTGATATTTACTTAATTTTGACCTACACACTCAGCAATTTCACAGGGTTTAACTTAACAAGAGGGTAGTTATGAAACAGACAGAATCCTATTCAATTTTTTTTTTTTCAAGATTTACTGAGGTCATTCTATGTGCCAAGGTCTTTGCAAATTGATCTCATCTAGTAGTACAACCAGCCTGCAGTCTTTTTTTTTTTGGTTTTTCTCCGGTACCGGGAACCGAACTCACGACCTTGCGCTTGCCAGGCAGGCGCTTTTGCCGTTGAGCTAAATCCCCAGCCCCAGCCTGCAGTCTTTTTGAGACAGGGTCTCACTCTGTAGTTAAGGCTGGCCTTGAGCTCACTTTGTAGCTCTGGCTGGTCTCAAGCTTGCAATGATCCTCCTGCCTCAGCAGCCTGCACTCTTACTCCTCATTTTAAGGGGAAGGAAACAGGCAGGGTCCCACACTTAGGGTTCCCAAATTTAACAAATAAAAATACAAGATGCCAAGTTAATTTGGAATTTTAGATGACTAACAATTTTTTAGTGGCTGTTCCTGGGCTACTCTGTAGAACAGCTTTATTTCTCTTTTCTTTTTTTTGTGGTACTGGGAACCCAAGGACATTCTACTACTCAGCTACATTCCTGCCGGCCCCTTTTGGTTTTATTTTGATAGGCTCTCGCTGAGTTGCCCAGGCTGACCTCAAACTGTGCTCCTCCTCCTGCCTCAGCCTCAAGAGTACCTAGGGTTACACATAGCCCAGCTTTCTGAAGCAGAACGTAAGGGGGCAGGTTCCAAGAACAGAATGTTCTCTTGGGGATGTTAAGGCCCCCTGTTGGAGCCTTTCTGGTCCTTAATTTACTTTTTTTTTAAAACTTTTTCCTTCATTTTTATTTTTCAGGGCTCAACATTCTGACTGAATTTTTTATTTTCAAAAAACTTTTTGGTACCAGGAATAGAACTCAGGGCCTTGGGCTTGCCAGGCAGGCACTGTGCTGCTGAGCTACATCCCTGGCCCCCGACTGAATTTAATGTCATGCTTGTCCTCTTTGTAGTCACATTAGTTGGAAAGGGGACATTAGTGACAATACTAGGACTGAGCTCTGTTTGGTCTTAAGTGTCCAGGGAGCTTCCCACAGATGCTATGGTGGGAAAGGCCAGCCAGATGCAGGTGCCCACACTACAACTTCTCTTTTTGTGAGGTAAAACATGCAATACATTTCCAAGTGGAAGATCTGTGAATTTATTTATTTAAAAAAATTTTTTTTTTGTCTTTTTGAGACAGAGTCTCGCTATGTAGTTCAGGTTGGCCTTGAGCTCACTTTGTAGCCCAGGCTGGCCTGGAACTCACAATGATCCTCCTGCCTCAGCATCCTGAATGTTGGGTTGGCAGGTGTGCGGTACCATGCCTGGCTTAGATCTATGAATTTAAAATTAGATAGCAAAACAGAAATTTGATGATCCTAGTCAACTGGACAAACTGAAGCTGATACCAGCCAAGTTCACACAAAAATAAAAACTGCTTTTCAGTTCCAGCAGTTTTTAATCCTACACATGTGAAATACATTACCTCTTTAACATCTATCTCAAAAAAAATAGTAAGAGTCACTTAAATACAACAGTCCAGCAAGTTTTTAACCTGACTTACATCAAAGACGCAGTTAAAATGAAAACACCTATTGTTACAAAAACAAACAAAAGAACTGCCTAAATCTGTACCTTGTCAAGAAAGGTGGGACGGTCCATGGAAGACTCTTTGGAGATTGGTGGGCGACAGCTGAGGGGTTTAGTGACCATTCCATTATAGTCAGTCACTCCCAGTCCACGCTTGTCCACGTCCACCTTCTTTTCCAGCAGAGCGCCTGGAGCACAATGAAAGCAATATAGATATCAAGCATGGTTACCAGTGTTGCACAGGACAGCCCTGGTGATAGCCTCAGGGAGGAAGATGGCCCTTCCCCCTCAAGAAGGGCAGAGGTGTAACCAGAGCACATCTGCTCAGCACCATGCTGCGTACTCGCCTGGCCCCTATGCGTGACATTGTCCCCTGCTCGCCTCTTTCTGTCCTGTCCCTGCTCCTCTGCACTCTGGCCATCCTGGCCTCCTGGCCCCTGGGATGAACCCTGCCTGTTTCCCAGGTCCCCATGCACTTTCTTCCTCCCTCTACCCATCATGTCTCAGGGGCTCTCTCTTCCTGATGACCCAGCTTGGGCAACTCTTCTCCCATCTCCTGAACATTACTTCTCATGTACTGAGTGATAATAGATACTGACTCTGTCCTCATGAGTCTTCCAATCTAATTACCAGTAGTACCTGTTTGGGCCATTTAACCTGTGCACTATTTTATAGTCCAAGAAGTTAGAATTTACTGCTTCAGTTTATGCTGGTGTCTGAACCACATGCTATGGGACCCCAGTATGATTATATAGTCTATCTCCAACTCATAGCGTCTACATCTGAAAATGTACCTGCTCAGTGAAATTTATTTGTAATTCAAAGATTAATAAATATAACAGTACTTATGTGGCTGTTTGTGGAAACGTACAAACTGGCAGATTTGAGTCACCTGATATTCCCACATACAGATGGGGTCCAACAAAGTGAAGCTCTGCCTTCTTGCTTTGGATCTCACATAGTCAAGTGTCCTTTTGGTGGGCCACTTAGCACCATATTTTTCATATTTTTGTGGTTTTTGTTGGTGATTTTGGTGTTTAAAATGGTCCCTCTTGCAGGGCTGCAGACTGTCTAGTGTTCCCAAGTATAAGAAATGTGAGCTGTGCCTTTCAGGGAAAGTGTGTCGTAAGTTTCCTTCAGTGGTGTGGGTTGGAAGCTTAGTGTCAATGAATCAACAGAGTTCATCTAGCAGGAGGAAGGGGAAATCACTCAAGATGTGCTAACATGACATCGATTTGCTAATTCAGTATCTGCAGTGGCTTCACAGGACATAATTACCAAGAATATGGAGAACAGACTGTATTTATGAACACTCGAAACAATAATTCTTTCACAGAAAGCAGTTGCACTATGAGATTGCTTGTTCTGACAGCAAAGCCCGTCTCCTAAGAAGAGAAATGTGCTCAGCTGCACAGTGGTGCCTCCACGGTCCATAAATTGCCTTTGAGAGGCCAAGGCTTGAAGAGTTCCATTGGGACCCAAAGAGGTCTGATGTGAGGTCCCAGCATAGTCTCCAAGTGTCATTACTTCCTCTCAAAACAGGTGTATACATCCCACCAATTTGTTGGAGTACTGGAAAAAATGAAGCAGCAAATATGCTTCAAATACAACATTCGCCTCCAGAGCCCATCTGCCTGACAGACTGTGTGGTCAGTCCCTGTCCTATGGTTGCTTGCTCCTTCCCTGTGGCCTGCTTTTGTCTATCCAGTGCAAATTCCACCATTAATCCAAGACTGTAAGATGCTTCTGAAAAAGTGAAAGTTGGCCAAGACACGGGTGAAAGAGTGCTCTTCGTGTGCCCTGTCACTTACTCATGGCCTGGTCAAGGTTCATATTGTTGCTCTTCAAGGCCTCTTCAGCTGGCTCTCTCTGTGGAGCAAAGTGGAATTCTCATTAGTGGGGCACAGTGGCCAACAGCATAGCTGGTAAACAGGTTAATCACTACTGACTTGGCTGTTGTTATTAGGTTTTGGAATTGGAAATGCTTTTCTCCACTGTAGAGGTTAGAGATAATGTCTTTCAAGTAGAAAATCCGTATAATTTAGTGACTGACTTGCCAGAAACAGCGTCAAAGTTACTGGCAGAGTCAGAGATCTAGGCTCTATCACACAAACTTTTCCTCAAGAAATAGAAAAAGAACAAGTAGGTTCCTGTTGGTAATCATCTCTCAGACTGCAGCAGATTGATCTTCATATACCAGAACCCGGGAGCTCTGTGATGACCATGTTGCCTGGCCCCAGCAGACCTGTCACTCCAACCAGGGAGAGGGTGGACCCTTCCCCAGTGCAGACAGTACCCAGGGTGAGGTACATGAGGTCGTTCTGGACCCCTCATTTTAGGGACACACACTGCGATTGGAAGACAAATACTTATGTGAATCTGGACTTGGAAAGCAGACACTTGAAGGGACTGCATGGTGAACCTGGTTGCCAGCCTTTGGTCTCAGGATTCCTGTCATCCAACCCTAGGACCAGAACACTGGTATTCTGGGGACTATTTTATGCCCCAAATTCTTCCTGTACAACTAAATTGCCTTGGTTAGGATGCTTTTTTGGCATATGATGCTTTAGTCCCTTATACCAAATTTTTGTTTATGTCCTTTTTTTGGCACCTGGAATCGAACTTGGGACCTTGCACTTGCCAGGCAGGTGCTTGTACCACTGAGCTACATCCCCGGCCCCTCTTATACCAAATTTTGTGTGTGTGTGATCTTTTATCAATCTACTACATAAATTAATGAAATAAACCCATGGAAATTACAAATCTTACACAGTTTTATTCTAGCTGAAGGCTCTCATGCCTTTTTTTGTACTGGGAACTGAACTCACGACCTTCTGCTTGCCACGCAGGCACTGTGCCACTGAGTTATATTCCTGCCCTTCTCATGCCTTTCTTGATAGAAAATGAACAAACCTTTGTTGGGGTTCAAAGCAGTAACCTCTCAGCCTAACTTCCTAGGCCAAAGGGCACTTAAAAGCTAATTAATTAGTTCAGTTACTTCATTCCTCAAAAAGCCTTTCTGCCTTGTCATAAACACCAAACACTGATAAGAAACAATTAAGGCTGTTTGCTTAGGAAACTGTGGTAGTAGTAATAAGACACCAGTCACCGGGAAGCCCATGTCTGTGAGTTGTTTGATCAGCCGGCTCATGATCCAAGCCTCATCCTGCTTGCCAGATGTCTTCATGCCCTAGAATGAAGCCCAGGCAGAAGAAAGACCACAAGTTACATTTTAATGCTTTCTTTTAGAAATGAGAAACTGCTGAAACTCATGGTGCTTTAAAAGTCACAGAGTCTTCTGCATTAGTGTTGAATCATGCTGGGTTCCACAGTGTTCCTGGCAGTATCTTGGGGCTAACACCACAGGAAATTGCAGGTACATGTGCATGTTGGTTTACATGTGTAACTTACAGACTTACAAAAGCAGGGCCATCATTTCTTTTTCTCAGAGGATTAATTTGGTTCATCACAAATATATACTACTATCAAATAGTCACAAGAATACTCCCTTGAACTTGGTGCTATGTGATGCCCACTAAAAATTATGTTTTTTTCCCCTTTTATAAGCTTTATTCTAAATAATAACAAATGCAGAGGGTTCCTTCCAAGGAAAAAAGGTTAACAGAGAAAAGGAAGATCAAACCTAGTAATTTCATTAATTATTCATTGCTTATAGCACTCAGGTGAGAGGAAAGGAGCAGGCAGAATGTTGGAGGGAAAGGAAAAAGAGAAAAGTGGGGAAGGGCAAAGGGTGCCGTGTGAGTCAGATAAGCAAGCTGGACCAATTTCCTTCCAACTATGCAACACCAAGGCTCTAAAGATACAAACATGCGTGCGCACACACACATACACACTGTAACTAGATAGTGGAGCATGCAGAACTATAAAAACTAACAGATTCTCTGTTCCCCAAGGAAGTAGCTTATTGGGGGGGGGACGTTATTTTAATTGTCAGTATGCTGCCAGAGCCAGATTAGCCAAAATCATATTATTTTAATTTACTAATTTGGTATTTCTTATCTCACTGTGATCAGATTACCTGCCAACCCAACTGTAAAGGACTTCCTTTTGAGCCTGTAACCTTTTTTCCTTATGAATGGAAAGTCTGACTTCAGTTTTTGGTTTCTACTTACTACTTATTGAATTCTTTTCTAATGTCTTTTTCAAGCAGCAATATATTTACTTGGTTCAAAAGAACAAAATGCAAGAAAAGACTCTTCATTCCATGCCCCTTTACATGCTTGGTTCCTGTTCTAAGAGGAAGTCCCCCTTAGCAGAGTCTAATCTTCCTCCCAGAGAACTTAGAACAGTCTCCAGCAGCTGTTACATCTACCTAAAATTAGTGGTATGCCACACATTTCTGTTCCTTGTCTCTTCATGTAACAATATACTCTGTTGATTTTTTTTTTTTTTTTTTTTTGAGACAATGTCTTGCTATGTAGTTCAGGCTGGCCTTTAACTAACTATACATCTTAAGATGGCCCTGAACTTGTGGCAATCCTCCTGCCTCAGCCTTTTGAGTGCTGGGATTATAGATGTGTGTCACCATGCCAGCTATTTTGTTGATCTTTTCATATCAATATAGAATTTTCTTTAAAAAATATTTAGCCTCCTATGTGATGCACCTGGCATAATTTACCCAGCTATCCCACCAATGCATATTTATTTTCATTCTATTACTATAAAAATGATGTAACAGTGTGAGTGGAAACCTCTATCAATGTGCTGACATCTTGGTCATTTTGATAGCACCACACAGCCCTCCTTTCGGATTATGTTAATTTGCACTCCTGCCAGTAATGAAAGAGTACTGGTTTCACATAGCTTTGACAGCACAATGTTTATTATTTTATTTTTGGTGTCAGGGATTGAACCCAGGGTCAACGAGCCACACCTCTATCCCTCAGAGTGTGCTCATTAAACTTTTGGATTTCTGCTGATATAAGACAGGAAAAACGGCATCTCTCGGTATTGTTTTAAATTTTTTTCCTCTTTTTCCTTTTTCTTCTGTGGGAGTGGGATTGAACCAGGGCCTTCTCACTGAGCTACAACCCCAGATGTTTTTTATTTTGAGATGGTTTCACTAAGTTACTAAGTTGCCTAGGCTGGATTCAAAATTGGAATCTTCCTGTATCATAACCTCCTAGAGTACTGGCATATGCCCAGTTTGAGTTCTCTTTTTATAATCAAGGTGACTATTTCATTTGCTAAGAGCTATATGATTTCCTTTCTATGAGTCATCTACTATTCATTTTCTTTGTTCATTTTTTTATTGGGTTACTGGCTAATGTTTAAAAAAAAAATCAGTCTCTAGCCTTTTCTACATGTAAGAGATCAGTCCTTTCTCTATGATATGAATTACAATTTTTTTTTCCAGTTTGTTATTTGTCCTTTGATTTTGATTAGGGTATTTTTTCTCATATAGTTTTTATGGTTACTGTTTTAATCTAAACTCTTTTATAACTTTTAGATTTTAGTCATAGTGAGAATGGTCCTTCTCACTATAAACTGTTTTTATAACTATTTAATTTATTTATTTATTTTGAGGGTGTTTCTGCGTAGTACAGGCTGGCTTCCATCTTGAAGTGATCCTCCTGCCTCACCTTCTCGAGTGCTGGGATTACAGGCATGTACTACCACACTCAACTTCTTCTGTGTTTTTCTTTTTAAATTTTTTTTAATTTTTCATATTTGAATTTGTGATAGAATCTATGCTGGGACACAGTGGGTTGTAGATCTCAATTCCTTTCAGATGGCTGCCTGTTTATTTCAAGAGTACTTAGTGGTCACCACAGTAATTCTCAAACTTCTTGGTCTCAGGACCCCATTACACTCTAAAATTAAGGATCCCAAAGAAACTTTGTTTCTAAAAGAGTTGTATCTATTGATACTGCATTTGAAGTTAAAACTGATAAATTTAAAAATTACATTAATGTTAAAAAACAGCAATACCAATTCATTACATGTTAACATAAATAACATATTTAAAAGAAAAATAAATATATTTACTAAAACATTTTTTGAGAAGAATGACATTGTTTTGCCTTTTTGCACATCTCTATTAAAGGTTGGCACTAAGCATCGACTGGTTTCTCAGGTGTGTTTCTGCACACGCTCTGCGTAATCATGTCTCTCGGCAGCTCCATCTGCAATGGTTTGGGTCTTAAGTGTTCCCAAAGGTCCTTGTGTTGAAGGCTGTTCCCTAAAGTGGCACTGCTTGGAGGTCATGTTCCTTTAACACATCCTGCTTACTTGAACCACCAGTGTTACAGGCATGACTATGTCATTGGGTGGCTTATATCACCAGTCGTACAAATGAATCTAATCACTTTTATTTGTCTGTATACTAATAAAGTTAATAAAAAGTCTATAAATGGACTAAATCTAGTTGGTTGCTTAAATATGAATAATTACTGTTTGAATATAAATATTAATATTTAATTAAATCCTAATGTATTAATCATTAATACTATTCATACCAATTAAAATGATTATAATAATCAACAAACTTATTTCATTAAAAGAAATTTATAGTTATTATATTATGAATAGCTTATCAACAATTAAATATATATTAATGAATAACCTTATCAACAATTAAAATTTTCAGCTGGGTGTGGTAGTGCACGCCTGTGATCCCAGCACTTGGGAGGCTGAGGCAGGAGGATTGTTGTGAGTTTGAGACCAGCTTAGGCTACAAAATGAGCTCAAGGCCAGCCTGAACTGCATAGTGAGACCTGGTCTCAGAAAGACCAAAAAAAAAAACCAAAAAACAAAAACCAAAACATTTTAACATGGAAGCCTTACAAGTACCCCGCTGCTGGTGTATATAATATGCATTTATAGCTGCTATCCCATAAATTAGCTGTATTATAATTTTTGTACCATTTTAATGTTTTCCTTAAGGAACTGTAATGTGATGACATCTGGTCTCCTAAATCAACACCTTCTTTGCATTACTGTAATCAAAGACCTCCTGAGAAGTGGTATAGCTGCTCCATGGGACAGTTATGCACATACCACCAGTGGTTCAAGTTGGCAGGAATGCTTGAATTCAAATTGGAGGTGTCTGGCAGAGAGATACACAAATTATGAATGTGAACATGTTAAGAGATAGAATGGATAATCTGGTGTTTGAGTCATGGGGTTGGGCCTTCAGCAGTGATAATGGGACCCCAGACTTTGCTTTCTCTTTTACTTCCTGGTCATAGGATGAGCAGTTTTGCTCTACCACATGGTTTCCCAAAGGAGTAAAGATCAATCAGTCATGGACTAAAACCTCTAAAACTGGGAGCCAAAATAAACCTTTCCTCTTTGTAAGTTGATTTATCTGAGGTGTTTATTATAGCAATGGAAAACTGGCTAAATTAACACCCTATCCCAGGGAATGAACTTTCTGGAAAAGACAAAATCTTAGCACCAGAGAAACACTTTTGACCTTGCTGACCCCTGAAAGGATCTCTTACAGGAACACCTAAAGGTCTGAACTGCACCCTGGAAATCTCATGTGTAGTTTTCCACCCTGTGCTGCAGATGCCACCTTTAAGCCATTGGCTCTGGAAGTTTCTCCCACAGGAGTGCCATGCCTACCTTCTGAAGTCCTTTCTTGGGGGCATTACCCCAGGAGCTGCAGGAGGAGGCGCTTTCTTGGGAAGCAGCATTATTCCACATGTCCCCTTCCTCATCCTCCCACTGGCCGGTGCCCAGGTTCATTTCGTCCCCACCACTGCCCCAGCCTTCTTGCATAGATTTGGAAGCTAGAAAGAGAGCAAACAGAAACTTAGCCAGCTTACTACCTCTAAGGTGCAGAATGCTTCACTATTACATACATGATTTAGGGTGTATGTGAAAATGTAAGTGTGGCGTAATTCACCTCTTTACTCTTTCCTTTCCCCAGACACAAGAACTTAATTTCTCCTACTAGACATGCACAATGTATATGTGTACATTTTTTCTTCACACTCCACGTGTTTGCTATATGTTATTCCAAACTTCTTTAACCAACTGTAGATCAATTTGAAACCCAGGCAGTCTTTTTTTTCTTTTTGAGACAGGGTCTTGCTATGCAGTTTAGGCTGGGCTTGAACTCACTATGTAGCCCAGGCTGGCCTCGAGCTTGCAGTGATCTCCTGCCTCAGCTTCCCGAGTGCTGGGATTACAGGAGGGCACCACCATAACCGGCAAAACCTAGGCAGGCTAAAAATGATTCCTGTGTGCCAATCTCTGCCTGGAATGAAAAGATCTCTCAAAAGTGGGTTCTTCAGAAATGTCACTGTCTTCTTTGTAGTTCTTTGTCACATCCTGGTTTAAACTTGTGGGCACTATGTCACGTGGGTCAGTGCTTCTCACATTTAGCCCCCTGTGGGAGTTGGTGATGACCCTGTGATATGCAGCACATCTAGGGTAGGCCCAGCCATGTGCATTTCTCACAAGCTACCAGGACACATCTACAACTGCTGGACAGAGCCCTAGGCAGAGGAAATTCGAATTGGCTACTGAATTTTTACTTCTTTCTCCCTTCGCAAAATACAAAGTGATTTCAGGTGTCCAAGCTACTTCAAATTTCTACTTCTTGGAAAAACCAGAAAAAGTTAAAGGATAGGTTATAGTAGTTAGCTGAGGTTTGTTAGATGATGAAAATGATATTTATAAGATAGGGAGGCAAATACACAGACCTTAAAGACAGAATATAAAAACAGAATATACTTCCTCAAAATGGAATGTTCCACAAGGTCCCTTATCCTTTAACTTTGCAACAAAAAGCAATGAGAGCTGGAGATATAGCTCAGTGGCACAGTCCCTCTGCCTGGCAAACGCAAGGCTGTGAGTTTGATTCCCAGTACCAAAAAACAAACAAAAAAACCCAAAAAGCAAAAAAAAAAAAAAAAAAAAAAAAAAAAAAAGTAATAAAAATGGAATAAATATTTCCAGCAGAAGGGATAGGTATACGGAACATACCAACCATTCAACAAAATAATGCAATCAACGGTTTCACTTTAAGCTCAAGGATATCTAGTGACAGCCAAGAAAATGCTGCTGCTTTGGCAGCCATGTGAATGATTAATCTTAATCAGACTTAAATCAGTTATATTTATGTGAACATCACACATATTACATTTATGTTAATATCACATGTATACATTACATCCACATAGTATGAGATTTTCATGCAGTAAATATAATCCTGAAATCATGTAAGAATGTATAGGTATACTCACTACAGTTACAGAAAATGGGAGGGAAAAGCACAGTTGCTTTTTCAAGATTTTTTTTTTCAGTGCTGGCTACTGAACCGGGTCTCACACATAGTAGGTAAACACTGTATCATCTTTTCTCAAGTTATTTTAAGCATAAACATAAAGTATCCGAAGTTAAATTTTGTTTGTAAGATTAAAGCAAGGCAAGAAATACCAAGACTGCTATAGATATGTGTTTTCAAATATTTCTCAAGAGGAAAAAAATGATGGGCTTTATTCATCTTGTTTGATGAGATAAATTTAAATAGGCAGATACAAAACACTGCTAAAGGAGTGAGCGCCATTGCAGGCTGCATGCTTATGCATGCACACCACAGGTGTGGTGGCTCATGCCTAGAATCCTTGCATTTGGTAGGCTTAGGCAGGAGGATCATTTCAAGTTCAAGGCCAGCCTGGACAACACAGTAAGTTTAAGACTAGCCTATGTTACACAGTGAGACCCTGTCTCAAAAAACAGAACAATACAAGATAAAACAAAACAAAACATACCTGGAACCAGAAGTGTTTCTCATTTCAGATTTTTAAAAAAAATTTTATATTATTTCCAAAACTGAAACATAATGAAACATGTTAGGGATGTTTAAACATTTGTTTCATAGACATCTTATACATAAAACCTACAAGGAAACTGTACTTTGTTTTGCATTTGGTGGTACTGGGGAGGGAACCCAGGGCATTGTTTGTGCTAGGCAAGTATTCTACCACAGAGCTATATGCTTTGCCCTATTTAATTTTTATTTTGACAGGTGGTCTCACTTAAGTTATCCAGACAGGCTCTAAACTTCTGATCCTCCTTAGCCCCCAGTAGCTAGAATTATAGGTGTGTACTATCATGCCTGGCTCTGAAGATTATTTTTTTGGGTACCAGGAATCAAACTCAGTACCTTTTGTTTGCCAGGCAGGTGCTGGGCCGTTGAGCTATACCTCCAACGCCCCGAAGATAAATTTACATAATGCTTTTTTTTTTCAGTATTAGAACTTGTACCTAGGGTTTTTGCACTGAGCTACATCTCCAGCCCATTTTATCTTTTAAATTCTGAGACAGAATCTTGCTTAAATGTTTGATCCTCCTGCCTCAGCCTCCCACAGTGTTGGGATATCAGGCATGTGCCACTATACTTGGCAACATAGTATTATTGTTAGTGTTCTTGCATTTTGACTGTGACCTGACACATGAGGATAGGTGTAGAATTTTCAACATGCAGTGTCGTGTGGTACTCAACTTTCAGATTTTAGAGCATTTTGGATTTGGGATTTTCAGCCTGGGAATGCTGAGCCTGTAGTAGTACCAAACATGCATGCTCAAGTGCTTTGAATCTTGAATTTTTTTTTTTTTTTGTCTTTTTGAGACAGGATCTCACTATGCAGTTTATTTTATTTTATTTTTGGTTTTTTTTTCTGGTACCGGGAATCAAACTCATGACCTTGCGCTTGCCAGGCAGGTGCTGTGCCACTGAACTAAATTCCCAGCCCCTCGCTATGCAGTTTAGGCTGGCCTTGAGCTCACTTTGTAGCCCAGGCTGATCTCGAACTCGCAATAATCCTCCTGCCTCAGCCTCCCAAGAGCTGGGATTACAGACAGGCACCACCACGCCTGGCTTCTTGTATTAATTTTTAAAAGGAGGGCACAGACTCCTGTTAAAACCTTTTTTATGTTTATATATCAGACATGAACAGTTTTGTTACAGTCTTGGCTTAAAGTTAGTCTTGAAGTGTCCATATAGTAATAAAAAATTTACCTTTTAAAATTCAATGACAGCTTGATACAGCTCTGTGGTAAAGTACACATTTAGGATGCATGAGGCCCTGGGTTCAATCCCCAGTACCCGGCACTTAGGAGGTTGAGGTAGGAACAACTGGAGGCCAGCCTGGGCTAGTGAGTTCAAGGCTAGCCTGAACTATGTGGTAAGGCTCTGTCTCAAAAAACCAACAAAACAAAACAAAGCAGAGCAAAATGACAATCCTCAGTACCAAATAAAATAAAATAAAAGTGAGATGGATTAAAATAAAAGTGTGTTCTAAAAAAAAATCAATGAAAGGTCCCCCTTGAAATATTCTGAACCATTTCCAAGTCGCCAGACCAGGGCAGGCAGGATGCTTAGCTCACCTGGTTTACACAGGGCTGGGGTGGCAGTGGGTGCGCCAGCTCTTCCAAAGGTCACCGCTGGCTCAGCAGGGTGATCTCCCCATCCGCTACCACTGTTGGGTGGCTTCCCCCATGCTGCTGTGCCGTTGTCGACTAGAGTGGATGGAGAAGATGGCTCTCCCCATGCATTTTCAGCCTTTGAGTGGACATTAGGCATTTCTCCCCAGCCTGATGAAACTGCAAAGGAGCCAAAGGAGAGAGCAAATAATAAAAGTGAAATGGAAAAAGTAAATGTGATTCAGCTCTCAAAACCAGCTCAAATGCTAGTCACTCAGCATCTCTTCAGTGAATTCACCTACTGCTGTCAGTCACACTGGAAGCTCCTGATAGCTCCTCTCAGTTGTAATTTTCATAGAAATATATTATTTCAGAGAGGAGATGTGAGTATTTAAAGTAGTAAACAGATCAGAAAGGACTGGATTCTCCATGCAAGAGAAAACTTATGGTATAATATGTGAATAGTTATGTATGTTTTAAATTATTTGGCCTCAGCAAGGATACATGAAATCTATTTATTTTCTTTTTCAAGAGAAAAAAAACTGTCCAGACAATATTAGCATAAACCTTTCTTTTCAGTGAACTTAGTAGCATAACTATCTTTATATACATGTGTGTGTATATATATATATATATATATATATATATATACACACACACACACACATATATATAATTTTTTTTCTTTTTCCTTTTCCCTTCCTTCTTTTCTCCATCCCCCTATCCCAGTTTCTCTTTCTTTTTTTCTTTCTTTCTTTCTTTCTTTTTTTTTTTGTCTTTTTGAGACAGGGTCTCACTAAGCAGTTCAGGCTGGCCTTGAACTCACTTTACAGCCCAGGCTGGTCTCCAACTCGCAATGATCCTCCTGCCTCAGCCTCCCAAAGTGCTGGGATTACAGGCATGTGCGACCACGCCTGGCTTCTCTTTCTTTTGAAGTTTCTTCCCATTTTGCAATGTCTGTTGTACATTTTGAACCTTATTTATTCTTTCAGCTTCTTACACTAGGGAGACAATATGATGTTTACATATGTGTCTGGTTTATTTTACTTATGAGTATGGTCTTGAGATGCATCCAAAACCTATTAATTATCTTACTAAAGGTAGCATGAAATCAGTTCCCTTGCTGTATTTTATCCTAATAAAATGCAGTAATATTGATTAATGACAAAAGGACATGCAACCTATGAATCATTTTAAATTACAAGATGAGCCTATGCTGAAGAAACAGATTATACAAACTGCTACCATTAATAGGGGGGGTATCCCTATCAGTTACTGCCAGCAATAGCTAACTATATTACCTATAATTACATGGAAAAAAATGTTATTGGGGAAAGCAGCTTTACAAACTGAAGGGACAAAATTAAATCTGGGAAATGAACATAGCTGATAAAAATTATGGATGCTTTGGAAAGCTAAAGGAGAGCATTACTAAAGACCAATCATCTATGAAAATATCTATTCACTGTAGATAACAGTGAATTCACCTTGAATTTGTCATTCCTATACTTCCATCTCTTTGAAAGACAACATTATAAATTTTTATAGATTATTTAACTAAGTTAAAACTAAGAATGCATATAATTATAGTTAATTGCATTTTACACAAAATTTTAAATTTGGATAAAAGCAGAAAACATTCTATAGAGTACCTTATGCAGAAGGCAAATGATTTGCAAGCTTAATGCTTCAAAATCTTACAAATGGGAGAAAATCTGCTTACTCAAAAAATAAGAAAACAAAGTTCCCACTTTAAGTTGATGTGTAGCTAGACTATTAATATATATACAAACTCTAGGTAACCCTCATGATGTGTGTGCTGACGCTCTCAGGCTCTAGAAGAAACTCTACAAACTGGGATACTGTACATCATATAATTTTGATGGAAAACAAGTATTTTCAATGAGAAATAATTTTAAATACATAACATTAAAACAATTTCCACTGTTTAGCATTTACTGCTAGAGCGAATCTGGTCTCCTTTTTGTTATTTTAAAGCTAGCTGATGAGGCATAACAAATTTCTTTTTTTTCTTTTTACGACTGTTTTGCTATGAAGTTCAGGCTGGGGTTGAACTCACTAACAAATTTCTACTTTCAATGAAAACATTCACATTAAAAATTTTAAAATGATCTTTCTAGGGCTAGAGTCTAGCTCTGTGGTAGATCATGAGCACAAGGTCCAGGCTTCAATACTCAGCATCATTAAAATAAAGTAAAATAAAATAATCCTTTAAGTACTACCATTTTTTGGAATATATTTCTGTACAGTAGAGTTCTGGAATCATTACATCCTTTTAGTTTCTTCACTGAACAAATACAGAGTTGAGAATATAAAATAAGAAAAGAGCACCACCAGGATAAGTAGTTTTTACTGTTTATAAATTTTCTTTTGTTTCCTTTTTTTGGTGCTAGACATTGAACCTTGCACATGCTAGGCAAGCACTCTAGTGCTGGGTTACCTTCCCAGCTGTTTGTATTTTATTTTGAGACAGGCTCTTGCTAAGATGTCCAGCCTGGCTTTGAATTTATGATCCTTCTGCCTCAGCCTCTTGAGTGGCTGGGATTTCACTGTGCCATTTAACCATTTTTCATCTTCCTATCGGAGTAGAAAAAACAAAGTGCCTAAGTGGTGCACACTAGGAAACTAGGAGTGAACAAGGGCAGAGGCCAAGGAAGCAGACTTTCCCTAACTCAAGGAGCCATCCCTTCATAAATGCCATAAATTAAGCCAACAGATGGCATTCTGTCTTTTGTGAAAGCAATAATCAGTTTCGTAAGTGTCACAGGCAGTCCTTTTTGGGAAGAAAGGTTTAGTTTAAAAGTAGGCAATTATAATTAAGTGAAAGAATGATAAAAGACTAAAAATTAAACTGATTAGGAATTTACTGAGGGCTTGGTGTTTGGTTGGCATTTTTAAGGGACTTAAGTACTGTATTATAAGACCTGATTTCCTTGCAACACCAAATTGGCACACAAAAGCTTCTTGTCTGAAACCAGGATGGGGGTTTATGCTGTGAGGTTGCACCCAGATGAATGTGTTCTACACACAATGGTGAGTCAGAAAAGCATACCATACTTTTTCCAATGATTGGTCTTGTGGGCTTCTGATATTCTTTCTTTCTTTCTTTTTTTTTTGGTACTGGGGATTGAACCCAGGGCCTTGGCACTGACCTATACCCCAGGTTTTTTTTTTTTTTTTTTTTGAGACAGACTCTAACTTACTAAACTTTCCCAGCTGGCTTTGAACTTCTGATCTTCCTACTCTACTTTCCTACAGGGCTGGAATTATAAGCATGCACCATCAGGGCCGGCTTTGATGTTTCTGTTCCACAACAGGGGACACTACTGCAGCGTATATTTGAGGGGACACTACTAAGTGGTATGGGTCCTGTTGAAAAGCTGGTCATGACCCAGTGGCTTCTCACAGAAGAGCTCCTGGGGCTGGGTACAACAGTACACACACACACACAAACATGCACACACCATGAAGCTGGGTTACAAGTTCAGCACATGGAATAAGCGAATAAGCCATTAGGAACAGGAACAGAAAACCATCTGTCTTTTTTTTTTTTTTTTGATCTCTTTTTTTGAGACAGGGTCTCACTGTGCAGTTCAGGCTGGCCTCAAACTCACAACGATCCTCCTGCTTCAGCCTCCCAAGTGCTGGGATTACAGGTGTGTGCCACCACGCCCAGCTTTATTTATTTATTTATTTATTTTTTGAGACAGGGTCACACTATGTAATTCAGGCTTGAACTCATTATGGAGCCTAGGATGGTCTTGAACTCAAGGTGATCCCCCTTCTTCAGCCTCCTGAATGCAGGGATTGTAACTGTGTGCTACCATGCCTGGCTCAGTCAGTCTTAACTTTAGTGCATTAGCACAGATTTCAAATGTGCTCTTCCAAATGGTATTTGAAAGGCTGCATTATATTTTCAACTAAGGTACTCATTTCTTTTGAATTGAAGGTACCTAGCACAATCTTTGCGTGTGTGGTTCATCTGTTTCCTACATCAGGAAACCATCCCCATTCCCATTTGGGCAGCAACACTCTCACTTTCCTGGGCTCCTTCTAAGCTAACCCTACTTACTGAATGCTTCAAAATACAGGAAAGTCAAATCAGTCCTGTCCAACCTTCTATTCCATAGCCATAACGAGCTGTGATCACTCAGCTCATTCCTCTTTTAGTGACTACTGTATGTTGCTTAATAAGATGGAATTACTTCCGGCTGGAGATGTCACTGTAATCTATCTCTGGATTGGTGATACGTAAACAGGTGAACTGTAAGACATCTTACTGATTTACCTCTTCTGTAGGTGATTGCAGATCATTTTTACACCAAAGAGTGCTATAGAAATTTTTAAGGATAGAGTATTTTGAAGCAAGGACAATGTTCTTTAGTTTCTGCTACTGATGAGACTTAAAACAGCAACACACGTTATCATTTACCGCTTAGTGAATGAAAAACATGTCTCTTCCATGATTAACTCAGGATCTCCACCTTTATAACATTTTACATTATACTTTTCTAACATTTGTGCCAGAAAACTAAATTTCAGAGCAATTATTACCAGATTGCCCAAATGTAAAAAGTCAAACTTGCCTCTGGCTTGAGACTTTTACAACTTTCACAAGGCAACCACAGGGATCACAGCCAGTATAGCTGCAGCCCTGCTGTGGCTAATGAGGGGCCTTTCTGAGAGGCTGAGGACAGGCAAGTCAGGGCACACAAGCAGCACTCTGAAGTAAGATCCATGCTAGGTGCATATTCCTCAGGCTGTCCTCCCGCTCCTTATTTTCTTGTGGTGGGAACTGAACCTAGGGTCTGTCTGGTGCATACTGGGCAAGTGTTCTACCACTGAGCCACATTCCCTAACCCTCCCTCTAGGTTTTCTGACTGGCATACGGAACTAATATTTTAACTTCCTCCCAGGGTTGGAAGACAGGTAAATCCCATGACCCCAGTGTGCTGCTGGGTTAGCTTGGCTCAAGTTTATACTGGCCTTCATATTTGACTGAATTAATTATACAGCAAGCTTTCTCCCCCACACTAATCCCTTGCCAATCATCTATGTTTTCTGGTGAACCTGTTAAGAGTTTATGGGTGAAAGAAATCACCTCTGATCCTTCCTCTATTATACTGTTGCATTCAGAGTCGATTGTGAGGCTCTGTTATGCACTAAACAGTTGTATTAATTTCCTCTTGTGTGTCTGCAAGTTGATTTTTAAATGTCCTAGAATATTTCTAAGTATACTAGACAATTAGGCTGCTAAGTATTTTTAGGATCTGCTTTCAACATAAGCCAATGCTGTGTTTGCCCTTTCTTGCTCTTGGCTACTTCCCTACTACTGATCAGAACAACAGCCTGGTTCCATGATGCCATCCATAACAGCTGCGGGTTCTGCCAAGTCTAGCTGATGTCATACTAAGCACTGTCATCAAGAGTAGGTGTTGCGCCTTGTTGGCAGATGTACAGCCTCATGAGCCCTCTTCAGGTAGCTCATACACTCTGACAGACATAGGTTTAGCAGGCACAGCATATACTTATAACCCCAGCACTCTGGAAGGATCAGAAAGGACTGCAAGTTTGAGCACAGCCTGGGCAATTCAGTGACTTAGTGAGACCCTGTCTCAAAATAAAAAATAAAAAAGGGATTGGGGGGGGCTCAAAGAACTGAATGTTAAACCAGAAACACCTAACCTGCTGGAAGACAAGATAGGTAAAATTCTTGAGGTCATAGGCACAGGCCAGGACTTTCTGAACAGAACCCGTTACATAAGAAATAGTCTTGAAAATCAATAAATGGGATATTAAATTAAAAAGCTTTTGCACAGCAGAAAAAACAAACAACAGAGTGAAAAAGACAACCTACAGAATGAAAAAAATTTTTGCCAGTGATTCCTAATGGAGGACTCATATGTAGGATATATAGAGAACTAAAAAAAATTTAGATCCCCCTATAAAAGACCCAGTTAAAAAATGGGCAAGCAAACTGAATAGACACTTCATAGAAGAGGTAAAAATAGCCAAAAATATATGAAGAAATGCTCAACATCGTTGGCCATTAGAGAAATGCAAACTAAAAAAACAGCACTGAGATTCCATCTTACCCCAGAAAGAATAGCCATCATCAAGAAACCAAGTAACAACAAATGATGGAGAGGCTGAGAGGAAAGGACTCCTTCTATATGTATGTAAACTAGTACAAACAGTACAGTAATCAGTATGGAGATTCCTCAAAAAACTAACACTAGAAATTCCATTCAACCTATTTCCTCTTCTAAATATCTTCCCAAAAGAGTTAAAGATACCATCTTACAGAGATACAAGCATACCTGTCTTTATAGTAGCACAATTTATAATAGCTAAATGTGGTAGCAACATGTATGTCCACCACCAGATGAACGGATAAAGCATATGTGGTACAGATATTCCTCATTTAATGATCTGTTTAATGATTTTCAGACTTATGACCTGTTTTCTGTATAGTTGTGTACATCTTGTTTATATAGTACAGTAATTTTTTCTGATTGTACTACACAGACAGTACTGCAGTTTTGTGTTCTGTTGTACATTACAGTACTGCATATAAAAGTTATGCAAATAAAAGGAAAGTCATCAAATTGATTTTACTTTGACCATTCTTTTGTTGATTATATACTGTAATATATATATACTATATACAACTCCTCATATAGCAACCAAGTTGCTTGTTAAAACAAGGAATGTTTATATTTATATAGTGGAGTACTACTCTGCCATAAAGATAAACTTGAGTCATTTGTAGGGAAATGGATACACCTTGAGACCATAATGGTAAGTGAAATAAATCAGACATACAAGCTTAAATATAAATGAGCAAAACAGAAGATAACAGGAAGTAAGGAGTTAGATTGATCATAAAGGGGAAGGGGATAAAGAGATGGAGGGAGGAGGGCAGGAGGAGGGAGAGAGAGGAAATGGGATGAAAAAGAGATGTGTTATGTAGACATACCAACTTCTCACAAGGAATGTAAACATCTACCACATGCATGTACTAATAAACTTATTAAAAAAAGAAGACTTCTGAGCCCCTCCACCCCCAAAGGAGGATGGGTGAGTGGGGTTGTAGCTCAGTGTGAAGGCCCTAGGTTCAATCCCCACAACACGGGGAAAATAAAGAGACAGGCTCAGGGTCATTTCACTATCTACCTCCAGAAAAGGGCTGAGCCAGGTCCACACAATCCAGTTATTTAAATTATACTGCATTTCCTATTATAATACCAGTTTCCCTCCAACTCACAGAAAACATTATTAACATCAATGTAAGAATAGGACAAAAAAGATCCTCTTGAAGCATCTGCTACACTTTACGAATACACTTGTAAAACTGAACAAGCCATAAATATATAGCTGAGAAACCTTATTTTGATCAACGATTTACAAAGTCATGTAAAACTCAAACAATGACGTAAATGGAAATTATGTAAATTCAGCACAGGTCAAGAGCAAAATTGAGAACACTTACAAAATACTAATTTTATGAATAGCAAAAACGTCACTAATCACATGTGGAAAGCTTTAGTCTAGGGAACCCTGGGGCACGGATTCCAGCCACTGGCTAACACACAGCTTGGCAGGTACCATGCCTACCAGACAGCACAGTCCTGACTACGTACGCAATGGGCTGCCACACATGCACGTCGTCCTTGTGATGGTAAAATGTGGGGTAAGAGTGTACCTGTTACTTCTACAGGCTCAAAGAACAGCTGGATCTTTGAAACTTGCAAAGTGACAGACTTTGATCACTTGCAATTCCTAAGCGTGATGATGACCTTTGCTCTCACTGCAAAAGACAGCATGGTTTAGGTCTAAGACTTAAACATCACAGGCAAGGTGGAGCAGGAATGAGACATTCAGTGCTACTGCTCTGATACAAAAAGACATTAATATAAGTGAGAAAACTCATATGTAGCCCTATTACATGTTGTATAATACCCTAAACTTGACAAAATTTCTGCACATGGGCTTACCACATGGAATAAAAATGTGTAATTTTTTGTTTGTTTTTGTTAAGTACTAAAACTAAATTCACAAGTGCTTCTAGAATATCACTACAACCAACCGGTCACCCAGTGCCTGGGCTGCCTTGTGGAAGACAGCAGTCCCTCCACCTGACTGTGGGACTTGCTTTCCTGGGCTTGCTCTTCCCTTAGCATTAGCACACCTTTTTTTTTGAGGAGGGGTGGTGATTCTGAGGATTGAACCCTGGGCTTACTACACTGAGAAATATACCCAGCTCTTTTTGAGACAGGATCTCACTAAATTCCTAAGTTACCCAGGGTGGGTTCAAGCTTTCAATCCTCCTGCCTCAGCCTCCTAGGATGCTGGGATTACAGGTGTGTACCACCACACCTGACCTATTATCACAACTTATGCACACTATGTACACACTTTACTCATCTCATCTGTCTCACTCCTTCCTGTGTTTCATGCAGCACATAGTACTCCCTAATACACATATACTGAATGAATGAGGATTTCTCTGCCAAGTGCTGTAATCCCTGGGCCCTGACTGCTCAGCAACCCTTTGGGCCCTGGTCAGAGATCTTCCATTCTCTACATGTTTCCCCTTGCTCAAGTCTCTGCTCTATCCCTCACCACTCCGGGCTGGCACTGGTGCCCTGTACCCTTCGGCCCCACTAAACGGCCTGCGGTGTACCTGCCTCCCCTTCCCTCTTCATGCAATGGACAATGAATTTCCTCTCCTACTGGATGAAGGGCGCACCTCCTTTTGCATCCATTTTCTCTACTTATTTCACTCTACTCGTTTTTAAATGTGCTCAAAACTCTACCATCCTAGTTATTTTTACCTTTGGCATTGGCCCTCTGCTAACGGCAACTCTCCCATAGCTGCACCTTCAGCCAGCTGTGTGTGAGATCTGGTCTTACCGTGTCCAATACAGGCCCCAGAGTGTCTCAGACCCACTCATGCCAGCAGACTACACAACCAGCTGTCCCTCACCCCAACCCTGGGCTCAGTCACTCTTTCCAAGCCCATCTCTGTCTCTAGAGTGCCAATATCCACTCAAGGATGCCACTTGCCTACCGCTTCTCCATTTTCAGCTTTTTTTTTGGACTATTTCTCATATTACAGCCAGAATGACTGCTTCTACAAAAAGTAAGTCTAAAAATCCAGGATCTGCTTAAAATTGTCCCTGCTTTCCCAGAACTCTGGGCATAAGTTTAGATAGCCTGAAAGATCTCCCCAGTCCCGCCCAATCCCCTTTCTGCAAGGTCTTCCTGTCCCGAGACCCAGCCACTGTGAACTACCCATTGCTTGCCCTGTGCCACCTCAAGGAGCTGGAATAGGGTGGAAGAGTGGAAGGAGCTAGCCACACTCAGTTTCCAGTGGTGCTGCAGAATGAGGGAGCCATGTTATCACAGGCTCTCTACTCAGGTCTGTTCAGTGATGTCAGGACAGACTTTTAAACCAACGTGTCTGCACAAGACAATCACCTGACACTTGGGACTCATTCTGTGCCTGCCATGAGCCTTCTCAAATGACAGGACAAGAGTAAAAAAAAAAAAAAAAAAAGACCCTGGGCAGATTCCCTGCCAGGGTAGATTCTGGATGCATGGGAGGTGTCATAATAAGACTGAGTGGCCATGGAGGTGGCCTCTACCCTTACGCTTGTACTTATGGCATGGCATGTTTATCAAGTTTAGGGGCAGAATAAAACTGGAAGGAATAACTAACATGCTGACCACAGATTAATGTTCAAAGAGTTCTCTAGAGGCTAGAAGTCCTGATTCTACCAGCTGATCAGGGATAGTTCCTGCATCTGGAAGTAGAAGAACCACTACCAGGAAGGGACAGCTAATCACAGCATTCAAAAGAAAAAAAGCCAGGCATAGTGATGCATGTCTATAATCCCGGCACTCTCGGAGCCTGAGGCAGACAAGAAGATTGTGTTTGAGGCCTGGGTAACGCAACAAGACTGTTTCAAAATGAAAAAACAAAAAGGGCTGGGATCATAGCTCTGTGCAAAGGCCCTGGGTTCAATACCCAGTGTCACGTGCACACCTCCCAAACAATGATGATGTCAGATATTAAGCTCAATTTGAGAAAAATAGTGTGTAATACAGCTCAAAAGGCTAAATGAAACTTATAGTGCGTTTCTAGGAGTATGATTTTGGGATGAGGGAGGCTATAGTCTTGCACTGGCAAAGTGCAGTTCCAGCAACATCAGTCTGGGCATAGGGACCCTCACAACAAAGTTGCCCATAAAAACACTGAAAACCACAACTATGAAGAATGACAGTGGAGAATGGGGAAACAAGATAGAGTTGGTTGTCTGCAACTCAGCAGTGTGGGGAAAGAATGAATTCTTGCTTTTTACTATTTCAGAGGACAAAGTTATTCGTTTAATTACAGGAGGCTGACTTGGACAAAGTGTGAAGAATTCAACAGTGTCCAGGAAATGCAGTGCACTGGGAAGGGGCATCAGCTTCAGAGGCTTCTAGCCTCTTCTAAGTATGCAGCAAGTATTTTGGAAAGCAGCCATGTGCAGAATCGGAGCATGTTCTCTTCCTAGTCCCCTCTCCAAACCTACTGAGAGCTGTGATTTGCTGAGTACAGGCTCACTCACAGCTCAGGCAGACTTCATGCCTGCATACAGGTCTGCTTTGTTACATGGACCCAGTTCTAGAGAAACTGGGCTGTTAGTTCTCCAGTTACAATGGGCAATAAGTTTTATATGTATCCCTCATAGTTTATATTTCTTGTCTCTTTTACAATTAATTCAAGCTCTCTGTGGGCAGCTTCTGGTCCAAATCATCTCATCATTTTCTCTTCTACTTGTACCAAGGAGGAACTTAAAACACAAATTTTACTTTGATTTTAGGATTTTTCTTTCAACTGAAATCAAAACATGACTTATATAATGCCCTTATTTTATAAAAATTTATTGCAGTGTGAATGGCACATCAGAAATTCTGTGGAGCTCTAAAACTACCAAGGAATGGGCTTCACTCCAAACCAATTAAATTAGTCTCTCCAGGATTAATATCTTTCCTCACCTCCAGCCAAGAGCAAGGTAAGTCTGAAAAAAGGACTGAGAACCGCTAGTTTATCTGATGAAGAAATGAAAAGATTTCTAAATTAACATGAAATAACAGAATGGGCCCCCATATTACCTAAAAAAGATACATATTTCTTTTTTTTTCACATGTGATGCTCATGGTGTTGGCATTATCATTTAAGAGGTTGGGTGTGTGGCATGGGGACAGACTTGGACTACACATGGCAGAAAAACATGACTATACTTAAAAATGCATAACCAACTTGGGTGATGACTAAGGTCAATAGCATAAAGGATTAGTAACTGAGCAAAGGCTAAAAAATTATGGTCCAAACACATCACAGAATGGTGGGCAGTTTCTAAAATATTTATGATATGAAGCAGCACTGAAAGACATTGAGAATGAAGCTAAAATGAAAAAACAATTCAAAATTATTTCTATAAGAAGATGTAAACTACCCAACAGTTATAGACTAATAAGGAACCCAGACAAATAGAGAGTACAATACAACACAAAGACAAGTTCAAGATAAATTATTCTCTGCTAAAGTGGAAAAAAAAAAAAAAAAAGGAAAAAGAAATGTCCAGCTTCCCTCCCACCTTGGATAGCAAACTATAGGATCCTGGTTTACTTACTCTCTTAAGGCCGAAGAGCCCCTATGTTAGTGAGCACAGAACCATGATGCATATGTAATGAGCATAAATTACCTTTTTACTCATAAAGTAGCATAAGACACCTTCCATACCTGGCCCAAGCAAAGGTGACCGATTCAGCTGAGTGCCAGCCTGGTGTGGAGGTGGTGTCTCTCCATGGTGTGTGGGGTTGGTTGTAGTGGGGGTGGTGGTGGGGGTGTTGGTCGTGGTACTGCTCTGCATGACTGGGTTGTTTCTGTCCCACATGTTTACAGTTTTATTGTTGTAATTGCTTGGGTCCCCCCAAGCTGAGGTACCATCATCGATTTCCATTTTGCGTCTGATAGATGGTGGAGAGGGTTCTTCCCAGCCAGTGGCCTCACTGTTGTCCTTCTGCTTGACTGGTACTGGTCCCCCAATCCATCCTGTCCCTGTCTGTTTAACAGAAGCAGCTCCTCCCCAGTTACTCACATTGTTGTCTTGGGGTTTGTTGGCCCAGTTCTGCTGGGGACCAGGTTTCAGAGATTCGCCCCAGTTTGTACCTGGATTTGCTTTTGTATTTGTGCCATTGCTCCAGCCACTGGCCCCAGATCTTGTGGCATCATTCCAACCAGACCCTGATCTAGTGCTGTCAGCATCCCATCCAGATCCATTTTTTTTTGCATCCCCCAGGTGTCCCAGGACAGATGATGAATCTGCCCAGTCCCCTCCTCCTGTACTCCAGGCAGGGTTTGATCTTTGTCCCTCTCCCCAGTTTTGGGATTTGGGCTTCTGAGGCTCACCCCAGGTGGGTGATTTGTCCTCCTGATTTACGGTCCCACTCCAAGAATGGCCACTCTTGGCAGCAGCAGCATTATTAACAGCAGTAGAGCTTATCGAGTCCCCCCAAACCCCTGGGCCACTTGGTGCTTTGTTGTTGCTGTCTCCCCAACCTGTGTTTGCTGGCACGGTGGCAGGTGGTGAGCTGACCCACCCTGATACTGAAGAGGTATTTGTACTGTTCATGATGGACCCATCATTCTTCCCCCCTGAGTTTGAAGGCGGAGTAGCTGCACACCCCCAGGCCTCTGTCCCATTGTCATTTTTCCTTTCAGACCTAGGGGATTCTTCAAATTCCCAGGCAGTGTTTTGCTTTACAGGTGTCTGTCCCCAACCAGTATTAGACAGAACTCTGGGGTCCAGATCATTCCTTGGCAGTTGGATGTGCCCTGGGTCTATAACCCCTTTATCTCGCCTCCGGCCCTCTCCTGTGCCCTCCCTCCCGGTGCCTCCTTCATTATGATTTCCAGACCCATCACTACTTCCTTCACTTGCTGTAGCTCCAGAAGATGCAGCTTTGGCCCAAGAGTTCATGTGTTCACTGCCAGGCTGCAAGGCAGAAGTCTGGCTGGCAACACTGGGACTATCCCACCCTGTTGATCCTTTCCCATTGATGTCACTACTGGAATGCTGGTTTGGGGGCTTTCCCCACTCCCCATTCACACTGTTAGAGGAACTTCGGCTGGGGTGGCCCCAAGCTCCCGAGTGGATATTACCAACACCATTGTTGCCACTGCCTCTGCCCCAGGTGAGTATCCCAGGGCCTGCTGGAGGCCCAGAGTCCCAGGCGCTCCCTCCATTCCCTTCCTTTTGCACAGCACTGCTGGATCCATTTTGTTTAGCACTTAATGCTGAGTTCACAGTGTCTCCATTCCCCTGACTGAACCCAGAACTGCTATTTCCCGTGGCAGGGTTACTGGGGGACAGTCCCCACACAGAATTGCTTATTCCTTCACCCCCACCCCCACTGCCTTGAGAAACCGATGATCCGTTAGCACCAGGAAGGCCTTGCAGGTGGGGCGAGATGATGGCCCCCATACCAACAGCCATGCCCCAGTTCGGCAGTCCATTTGTCTGCATTGCATTGATAGGGTTTGGTGAAGAGTTCATGGGGTTAGTGTTATTTGGTCCATCAGTGTTAAGGTTCTGAGGTTGTATGCTGAAAGACACATTCTGAGAAGTGGACGTTTGTGGTTCTGTGCTCTCTTGTGGCAGCAAGTTTCCCCAAGCACCCAGAGTGCCTGATGGGTTCCCGTTCTGGCTGCCCATATTCTGTCCAATGGCACTGACTGGACTGCAAATACTGGAAGGGTTGCCTGTTGCCACAGTTCCTTCATGTCCAAGTACAGGCCAGGCAGCTGGGTTGGCATTAGGATTAAGGTTAAGATTAATGCCGGCATTGGAGTTGGAAGCACCCCAGCAATTCTGACTTCTTCCATCCCCAATCATGTTGTCCATTTTTCCATCCCCACCACCAATAGAGCAGTGAGCCAGGCCCGAACCTGAGCCTGTGGCTACCCCCCACACTCTGGCTGCGCTTCCATTCCCATTCACTCCTCCTGTCCCAAGGGCACTCTGATTAGAAGGGCTTTGGACGAGTGCGCCATTGGTGCCATTATTGCCATTTGTCTTCTTGGTATGTCCTGTGAAGCTGCCCTGGGCACCCCCTGTAGCCATGCTACTGTTCTCAGAGACACAGGTAGAGGCAGAGTCAGTGTCTGGAGGACATTCTGAGGCAGATTCAGTCTCTACTCCTGTGATGGAAGGCCACGCCTCCTGGTCAGTCCTGTCTATTATCACTTCATCCCAGTTGCAGTTGGCTTCGCTCCTGTAAGGGGGCTGCTGTCCCCAGTGGGGATTTTCATAATGATCTGCCAATCCACTGTGCCCAAGATCTGAAAAAAGTGAAACAAAATTCAAGATTAGACCTTCCTCCCCTTGTTAATGAATCAACTGTTAATGAATCAGCCCTTAGGAAATCTCTTTATTTATTTCAAGTTTTCAGTTCTAATTGACAAATGCTAAAAATAAAGAAAAAAGTTGTGTCTTTTTAGTAGTTCTCATTTTATTTAATTTTATTGTTTTATTTTTTTGTCTTTTTGAAACAAGGTCTTGCTAGGCAGGCTGGCCTTGAACTCACTTTGTAGCACAGGCTGGTCTCAAACTCACAATGATCCTCCAGTTTCAGTCTCCTGAGTACTATTACAGGTGTGCGCCACCATACCACACCACCACTGCAATCTGGCAGTAGTTCCCATTTTATTTATTTATTTATTTATTTTTTTGTAGTAGTTCCCATTTTAAAGAGATGTTTCCAAAATGATAGTAATTCTCACCACCATATCACACTACCAACCCTTTGAGCAGAGGCACATGAGCATCTCAAGGAATCTGCAGTAAAGACGGTTGCTAAACTCAAAAGTAGAATGTTATAGTTTAGATATAACAAGTTCTTCCAAAAAACTTGCGTTCAGATGGGCTTTCTGGGATCATGAGGACTCTTTATTAGAGGATTAATCTATTATTGAGGCCATAATTTGATGGCATTATTTGGAGATGACAGAAATAGGACTTGGGGCCTCAAAGGGAATGGATCATGGGTATGTGACCTTGGGGACTATATATGGTCCCCAGCCTCTTCCTTTCTGGCTCTTTCTCCTTTCTCTCTTGCTTCCTGGCTGCCATGCAGTAACAGCTTACCTCTGCCATGTACCATGACTTTTCTGTCTCACCACAGACCTAAAAGCAATGGAACCACTAGCCACGGACTGAAACTATGAGCCAAAATAAATCTTTCCTCCTTTAAGTGGTTTTCCTCAGGTATTTGGTCACAGTGATAGAAAACTGATTACCAAATGGCAGCTGTGGAATTTATGACTATGCAGTCCTATAAATATGTAAACACTATAAAACAACAACGAAGACATAAGTTCATATGAACTTTTAAATACAGCTTGGCATTTTCTTCAAGACCTCTAGTTAGAGCTACAGTATTCTACAGGGGCTACAGGCAGCTCTTTCAGTGGAAGAACACTGTAAATGCACTGCAGAGTCACCTAACAACCAATATGGGCTGGGGATGTAGCTCAGCGGCATAAGTACTTGCCTGGCAAGCCTGAGGTCATGAGTTTGATTCCCGGTACCAAAACCAAAAAAAACCCCAACCAACATGGGGGGGTATGAGGGAGGGTGAAAGGTCACATTAGAGGATGTTACCTTCTATTATCAAAGATACTAAGTATTACAAAAGTTTAATTACATTTATTACTTTAACTGATCTTATCACAGTTCCTTGTGTACTAATTTAAAATTCTTAGCCCTATAAGCTGGTTTTTTGGGTGTTTAGGGAATCCTGTACTCATTTTCTATTTCCTTCTAGTCTTGAGATCCTCAGAATAACTATATGATAACTTCCTATAGGATTTATGTAATTTCACTCTTATATTCCTTTTAAAGAACCTGCCATTTTGTAACTGCCTATGACCTCCTATAATTTCTTAATTACCTAAGTATTTCCAAAATTGCAGTGAAATCTATTTTCCAGTAGATTTTATTCAAAGTATGTACTATTCAAACACCAAGTAGATGTTAACTGTAGTGCCAGTACTCAAGAAGATTGCTCTGAGTTTGAGGCCAGCCTGGGCTACAAAGTGAGTTCAAGGCTAGCCTAAACTGCAGTGAGACCCTGTCTCAGAAAGACAAAGAAAAAGTTAAAAAAGTTATTTAATCTAGGGGCTGGGGATTTAGCTCAGCGGCACAGTGCTTGCCTGGTAAGCATGAGGTTGTGAGTTCAATTCCTGGTACTGGAAAAAAAAAAACCCCAAAATCAGAAAAAATTATTTAATGTAAATATACAACAGAATCACTCAATTTACAAATGCTTGGTGAAGCTTCTTTCAATAATTATGCTAACAGATAAACTGCAAAAGATATTTCCTTTTCTTCTAGAATCTTTTAATTATTATGTTCTCTTTAAATTTAACAAGAATCTTATTTCTGGACAGTTAAAACATGGGCTTATCAAAGAAGTCCCCCCCCCCCCCGGTACTGGGAATCGAACTCACGACCTCACGCTTGCCAGGCAGGCTCTGTGCCGCTGAGCTAAATCCCCAGCCCCTAAAGAAGTTCTTTAATGTTTGACAGAGCTAAAGAAAAACAAGGCAGTAAGTTAAGCATCACAATTACTAGAAAAAACACAGTAAAGCTAACATCAACCTTATAAAAGGGATTTCTGTGGCCTGATATAAAAGTAATGTAATAAATTTATAACTATGCTATAAGTGATTCCAAAGTAGAAAAGTAATTCCAGGTGAAAAGTACTAAATGTAGATGAGGCAATAGGAAATTTTAAGTGTCTTATCTACTATGAAACAACCAGGTTTTTAATTACTGAATGTTAATTAGGGGCTGGCTCTGCAACTATGATTTATGACAATTTCCCTTGCTGGGTCTTAAAAACTAGCATATGCAATTATGAATCGAGAGAGAAATGAGCCAGTCATTATTTAACACAGAAAATAAGACCAAGCTAACAGAGATTATAGCTGTTGTCTGCAAATTCTAGCACAGTTCATCCTGTCACCTGTCTCCTTCCCTTAAGAACAGACTGCTGTGAAGCAGGCCACTTGCCTCTTGAGTAGGACCCATAAGCAGACAGCTGGAGGTCAACAACCCAGGCTCACCAAGTCTGAACACAAGGTATCATCATTCCCATTCCTCAATTGTCATACTGTGAAAGGGTCATCCCTGTTAACTGTCTGCTTTGAGGATCTGCACTGAGTTGCTATAGGAGGATTGCTTATCCCCGAAGTGGAAGGGACACAGTCATGTCACAGACTGGAAGATGACAGCAACAGGCTGGCAGAGAGAAGGAGGACTAGCTAAGGAGAGCTGTGGGACAACTCACTGGCCACATGGAAAAAAGTGAAGGAGGTTCCCTTATCTTACGTCATACACAGACATACACTAGGTGACATGAAGACCTAATCAGAAAAAGCAAAGCTTTTTAGAGATTAATAAGGAAATGTAAGAAACTATCTGTGATCTTTGACAGTATATCTCCTTACAGAAGACAAAAAATGAACAAGCCATTAAAAAGCCGATTAAGTTGATTATATTAATTTAAAACACATCCGTTTGATAAAAGACATCATTCATTGGAAACTGAAAAGGCACTGGCAAGGAGTACCAAACAAAGGGTGACTGCCACAGTGAAGAACTTTTATGAGTCAAAGAGAAAGATGGAAAACCCAACCAAAAAATGAGGGAAAAATAGAAACGGCTCTACATAAGAAAAGCCTCAACAGTCACTAACAGCTGAAACAATGAACAGCCTTATAAGCAATCAGGAAACCAGTTTAGAACAATGAGGTGTACACCTAGGTAGGGAAGCACACATGTAATATAAGAGCTGTGGGGGCAGCAACAGTGGCAACTCTGAAGCAGATATGGCAAAAAAAAACTAGGCTAAATTTTGATTGTGGATAAAGTTACACTAGTTTCTGTATACATTCTATTTTCAAAATATTCCAATAAGGTAAAGAATTAGATGATACAAATCATATAACATGATGACATACACAGAGCCTCAAAGGTACCTAAGCCAATGTTCTTAGGAATGTAATTTAAAAAACCAAAAGTGCTATGTTAAAAAATGTGTTAACTTTGAGTGAGCACAGATTCCATGTGACTAAATATCAGTGTGATCACTGAATTATAAATCTAATTTCTCAAGGTAAGTTCCTTGAGGGCACAGATGGTCCTCTGTGGTCTTAGTCCATAACACTGGCCATATATTGGGCATTGTTTCCTAGGTGAAAAAAAGCATAACTGTACATGCCAGAAATCCAAGTTCTTGCTAAAGTTACCAAAGTAGCCCAACAATCTGAAGTCAATACCCAACTCTAAAATGATGTTGAGCTATTTAATCCCTAAGGTTCTGAGCATTAAAACTTCAGATTTCTAGAGCTTATGTACATATTAATGTAAGAATTACATACACACAAAACCAAGCCACATATTTGATGTGGTCAGTGTCAACTACATGAGCAAAGATGTTTAATGTATTTAAATATCTGTAACATAAAATTTACTGTTTAACGTTTTTCTTGAGACAAGGTCTCACTATATAGTTTAGGCTGGCCTTCAACTCACTATGTTGCCCTGGTTGGTTCAAACTCAGGATAGTGATTCTCCTGTGTGTGCCACCATACCCAGCTTAACCTTTTTCAAGTACAAAACTCAAGGATATCAAGTATACTCACACTGTATACAACCATCATCACTATCTACCTCCAGAGTTTTCCCATTATCCCAAACTGGAATCCATATCCATAAACAGTAATTGTACTTCTAGTCCTGCAGTCTCTAGTAAATACTGATTCTACTTTGTCTCCATGAATTTGATTATTCCAAATGCTTCCTATAAGTGAAATGATACAATAGTTCTATTTTTTTACTGGCCTATTTCATTTAGCATAATGTCTTTAAAGTTCATGTCATGGTGTAGTTGTTCTTATGGCTGCATAATATTCCATTGTATGGATAAAACACATTTTGTTTTTGCATCTACTTGTTGATGGACTTTGCCTATTTCCATCCCTGCTTCCAACTATTCTAGGTATATACCTGGAAGCGGGATTGAGGGACATTTTTGGCCAAACTTTTTAATTTATATTGGAATTGGAACTGGTCTTATTTTCTGATACAAAGCCAGGCACCCTCACACTGGTTTCCAGGGACTGCATCACTTTCATTCCCAGTAGCAATGCACAATAGCTGTAATTTTTCACACACTCAACACTCACTTTCTATTTTTTTGAATAATACATTCCAGTGAGAGAAGTGGCATCTCACGGTGGTTTTGATTTGTGTTTCCCTAAAGATGAGTGATGCAGAACATCTTTTCAAGAATAAAACAGATACTTTTGTAATCAAATTTGCTCATCCTGTTTAAAATGAACAGAGTTGAATAATAAAGATATTATTCAGAGATGAAAAAACCAAAAGACTCAACGAGTCTTCTACAACTATTATAAAACAATACCAGCACATGCCTTCCTCTTACCCAGATGATTTGATTTTGGAATTTTCTACACATATTTATAATCCAAATATGAAATTATAAATAAACATGAATAGCAAAAGTGAAACAATACACTTACAGTTTTTGATATCATGGTATAACAACATCAGGGGCAACTTTGTTTCCCATAAGGAAAACAAACTTGTCTTTACATTCTGAGTTACTTCCCTGGAAAAAAATAATTTATCAGCTTTTCTGTGAAGTAGTATGAAAGTAAGTAATAAATTTAACACTGTGATTAAATGTGAAAGGGGCCAGGCATGGTGGCATATGCCTGTAATCCCAGCACTCACTTGGGAGGCTGAGGCAGGAGGACTGCCACAGGTTTGAGACCAGCCTGGGCTATATAGTGAATTCAAAGCCAGCCTGAACTACATAGTGATACCCTGTCTCAAAAAAAAAAAAAAAAAAAAAAGTGAAAAGGGGAGAAAGAAAAAAAGGAGAAACTACTATAGTTGGAAAACACGGAACCCATATTACAGGTGCATATTGGTTGGTCCTGGTTTTTGCAGGGGAAGGGGTGAGAAACGATATTCCTCAGGCTGGCCTTGAACTTCCTGCTTCTGGTTGGAATTACAGGCTTATACCACTATGCCTGGCTGTGGATGGTCCTTTGACTACGAGGTTTACAAGAGCAAATAAGGGCTCAGGACTAAACAAAGGCTGACTGGAATTATAGAGACAAGTCTGTGAGAAGGGATTTTTTTTCATTCATATAAATTTTAAAACCTCAAATTTCAAAGAAAAAAATCACCCAAGGTACGTTCAGGTACCCGTACAGCTTGGCTACTCTGAACAAGTGTGTCTAGCTGCTAAAGGAGTCACCATGAGGTAACACCCATTCAGTCCTCTCTAGGCTTTGAGACAGAGAACTCAGTACTGTGATAGTGGAAGGGACCAGCAGGAGCAAACTTAGGTCTACAAAAACCAAGTATACAGAACATCTCCAATAAACGGAAGTTATGTGCCTTGTGTTTATCTTTCAAGGGCAGGTCCCAGGTATTTCTCTGAAATTATAAAAAGTGAAACAAAGCAAAGCCAGGGACTAGTCACATACAGGATTCCGATTTTACTATAAGAAATATCTATCATATTACCTTTTTTTGGAATGGCATCAACAAGTGTAGGTGGTTTAATCACTATAAAGAATGTAGAACAATGGTGAAATTTAAATGTAATAAACTTAAATATGGTAGACAATAGTAATTAGCAATATTAAACTTCCCTAAAAATGTTGTTACTGACACTTTTCTACCACCCTCAAACCCTTTCCACAGCTTTACGTAGGGAGCTACAGGTAGAAAGATTTGAACCCTGGTGTTTTCATTTTCCCACTGAATACCACCCAGTACCCCTTATCTCTCAAAAGCAAGATGCTCCTGCAAATGGTGCCCACCAGAAGTACTGAGGTGAACTAAAGACTGCAGAACTAGCTCCTAACAACAGGAAGGTGTGAAAAGACCAAGGGTTAGAAAAAAGGAATGGAGGGGTGGAGTGCTGGTGGTGGTGGAAGAAGGATGAAACATCTAAAAGAGACCTCAACAAGTGCAACCCCAAACTGGTCACCTATACTGTCCCCTGATGTGGAGGGAGAGGAGAGGTGCTATGATGATAGAACTCCAAAGGCTCGAATCCCATGAATGCATGAAAGCTCTCAAGCCCATTTGGAACTGAGATTTCTGTCCTCAACCTGCAAAGGATGGTGAAGCTTATTATATGGACCTCTTTGGAGGGTCTCTTTTTGTTGTTTTTTTGAGACAGGGTCTCACTCTGTAGTTGAGGTTGGTCTTGAACTCTCTATGTAGCCCACACCAGCCTCAAACTTGCAGAGATCCTTCTGCTTCAGTCTCCCGAGTGCTGGGATTACAGGCATGCAACACCATGGCTGTAGTTTATCTGGCTAAACTATACGGATTTTTGTGGGAAAAATATTTTTATTGTTAGGATCAAAATGAGCATGAAATATGTAAAAACAACGAAGGATGAAAGGTAAAAATTACTCCCTGTTGCAGTTTAGGTCTAATTTTTGGGTTTTCTTTCTCTGTGATCTTCCCAGCTTGGATATTTTTTGGCATCCCAAGAAATTTTCTTACAAATTTCTATCTTTGCAACCTACAGTTCCATACTGAGCCTGCCCTCCTGTGACTCTCGGTCAGTGTCTCATCTCAATGTTCCCTGAGACACACATAATCAGCAAATAAACACATGCAATGGTTCCTACCCATGGGATTCCAAGGCTGCAGAGATGGGTAATACCTATTCATAGTTCTCAAAGAACTTCTCACACATGGCAGAAATAGGCACAATATGCACAGGTTTCACTCTGCTTCAGTTTTTCTTTATTTCCATTAAAAAGGAAATAAACTGTGCATTATTTACTTTAATATTTTTTCAAAAACAAAGTCTTCAACATAAAGAAGGAATTAAAAATTGATACTGGGTACACTAATATGTACCTGTAGTCCCTGCTACTTGGGAGGCTGAGGCAAGAGAACCACTGGAGCCAGGAGTTTGAGGGTAGCCTGGGCAACATGGCAAGACCATGTCATAAATAAACAAGGACACAACATTGGAAAGGTCTTGAAAGACAGAGAGCAAAGAAGTTTATTTTTAAATCCAGACTCAAACCGACTTGAAAATATCATCTTACTATATTAGTATAAACAAACATGTGAAACATATAGCAAAACCCACATCCTCGACATATGGAAGAGTTAAACCTAAAGCCAGTTTGGAGAAATTAGGATCTACCCTTACCTTGCCTCCCTTTTCCTTTGTTTTGTCTTTTCCTACAATGTCTCCTCTGCTTCCTTACTGTCATCACCACCACTATCACCAATACCACAGCCATCATTGTCACCACCACCACCATCACCACAACATATTCTTTTAATCAGAACACTAGGGTAACTCCCATTTAAGGCATACCATTTGCCTTAGAACTTTTTGACTTTAAAGTGAATGAAAATTGCTAAAGGAACCAACACTGTATTTTCACCTAGGGATTCTGGACTGACATGTACAGCACAAGAGCTTTCAAAGGATGAATCTACATATATGATATGTAGCCAGGCTGAGACCTGACAGTGAGAGTTTTCATATCCTTCACACACCATGTACTTCCAAGTGTGAGGTCTGCACACACTGATATGGCTGAACCTTATACATCAAATCATGTGCATTGAAATGGAAGCTTAGGGCCGGGGATACAGCTCAGCGGTACAAGCATCTGCCTGGCAAGTGCAAGGTCCCGAGTTCAATTCTTGGCACCAAAAAAAGAAAAAAGAAAAAAAGAAATGGAAGCTTAGTGCAGTGAGTGACTTGGTTAAGGTGTGTAGTACTAAGTAGTGAGAACGAACTGAAACGTATGTTTTCAGCATAAGATTCCAGTGCTCTACCACAATGTCATATCACCAACATTATTTCCCCTAGAAAAGGAAAAAAAAAGGTTCATGTATAATGTTAACTTCTCTTTTCTTCTCTTGTTTAAACCATTTAAATGGTTTACATATTCTATAAATAGGAATCTCTCTAAAAATCTGTCTTAAATGATTAAAAAGGATTACATAAAAAGCTTTCCTATTTTTATTTTTACATTTCCAAATGTTACCATACAAAAATAATGTTTTAAGCATTTGATAAAGACCTTCCAAGAGCCACACTAAGCAAAATTTTAATTAGGTATCAAATTAACCAGCTAGGAATGTGTAGAGAACATTTACACAGAAGCAGCATGCTGAAAGCTTAATTGGTATTAATACTGACAAGAAGGAAATGCATTCATTCTTTAGCACCACAATCCTCTTAAATGAGATTACAGCATAATAAATAACACATTATAGAAAATAGTTCTCCGTGTTTTCAACAGATGACAACATACATGCACTAATATTTATTGATAACATAAATTCCTCATTACCCAGTTTTCAGGGGCAGGATAAACATTACAAGTGTTCAGTTCTAAGAACCCATGATCACCCCCACCCCTGCATTTATTGTGGGTGAAAATCTCAGGGACAAAGTGCTTTGCATTCAAAATTTCATCAATAGACAGACTCTCAAACATCTCACCCCTCATGTGCTATAAGTAGAAGGAATTGTGAACACAGAACAGAGTAAAAGCTTTGCTGCAAATAATAATCAAAGTGTCCAAAAGAGGGGCTGGGGATTTAGCTCAGCGGCAAACGCGCCTGCCTGGTAAGCGCAAGGTCTTGAGTTCGGTTCCCGGTGCCGGAGAAAAACCAAAAAAAAAGTGTCTAAAAGAATAAGCATGTTGCTTTGTATTCTTCAAAACAGCAGTGAAATATGACTGGTTAGGAATGGATTAGGACAGTAAGGCAACGGAAACATGCCAGCCTCAGCGGGGAGGGTGTGCTGACCTGGCAGGGCAAGGCAGGCGCCAGGCCATGGCTGTGGTTCTGCAGCAGGACCAGCAAGCTGTTCTTTCCCAAGACGCCATTTTATCCAGGCTGGCAGTGGCCACGAGCTGAGGGATGTGGAGCTAAAGCCCCCTCGCTGGACTGCCCTGTCTCAAGCAGCTGTGGGGGTTCTATCGTATCTCCCTGTCCTACGAGGGGCTGACAGTGAGGAAATAGCTGTAGAAGGTACTGTGGCCTCTGCGGCATGTGGGTATTCCCAAACTCTGCCTCCAGCATGTCAGCAGGTCCGGCCTCTTGTAGAGCTGCTAGGCCACCCGCTGCCCCAGCTGGGCAGGACTGGGTGATGCCCTTTCCACCCCAGAGGTGGCCAATTCAGCCCCTTGTACCAGAGGTGGAGGCATCTGGTGACAGGATCTTAAAGCTTTGATTATCTAATTGTAGCTGACACTAACCCCATCTTCCTTTCTCTTTACATTCCCTCAATTGTCACAAACATTTTCTCTTCAGGAGCTAGTGACAATTAGCATCACAACCACTTTTCTTGTTTTCTTGAAAGCCAGCCAAAGAGTAACAGCATATTGCTTACTGGCTGCATGCAAATAAAGGGCTGTTCTACCACAGGGCTTTTGTTTTACACTTCTTTCTTTTCCTAAACAACCCCTAAACATTCGGCACACCAACACTAGCTGTAATACTCTAAATGAGTCCCACATGTAAACTGGCACGTGTCCAACTTAATTACTTTCCTGCTCCTATCTAAAAAAGATCTAAGTAGCAAACATTACAGCATGTTAATCAATGCCTCTGTTTATAAATGTACATAAAGCCACCAAAACAATATCTAAAGGCGGAAGGAAAATTCATTTTTTGAAAAACATAAAAGCTCTCTAAATGTTTCAAGACAGAGTTACACTTCAGACTTGCAACAACAGTCTGGAGAGAAAATAACATGCTAAAGTGTCATTCTCTGGAAACTTCGTGTAAATCACAGTATGTATACACTAACAGTGATCTGACCAGGTCAGACTTCCTACCAGTTGGCTAAACAAGCTCCCCTCAGATTCAATACATGGATTTAAAACTCCACTTTGGGCCAGGGATATAGCTCAGTGGCACAAGCACCTGCCTGGCAAGTGCGAGGTTGTGAGTTTGATTCCTGGCACCAAAAAAAAAAAAAAAAACCCAAAAAAAAAAAAACCCCCAAAAAACCACTCCACTTTCCCTTGGATTATTCTGTGAGAAGGCCAGTATTTATCTGCCAGCATTAGTGCTTATTCCTCCCAGCCTAGATCAGGGCTGAAAAGAGTGCTGGCCAGTTTACTGGGCAGAAGCCCTTCCACACTGAGGACAGCTGACTATGTCTTTGGCTACTGCTGGTGATGGAGAAAACACGAGTTCTGCTACAGGCTGCACCCTACACATGGCCTGAGCTGGAGCTGCCCTGGGCAGGGGCTCCTGTACCACAGGGTTGCCCTCTTTTCCTCCTGTATGGCTCACAGTTACTTTTCCAGCTCCAAGAACATTTCTAGTTAGGGCTTTGTCACTCTGGCTGCTCTGGGCATGCTTAAGAGCCCATTTTCCACGAGGGAAATAGCTCACAAAATATATTAAAAGTACAGTCACAGCACCAACTGCTAATGGCAACAGTCAGCTTGATGCCTGCCAGAAAGCTTACTTTCGAATGGGTAGCCCATTACAAAATGTCTGTTTCTGCCTTAAGCTTAACTGCAACATCAGCATTATTAAACCTTGCTAATGTACTCTCCAGGACTTATTTGTGAATGTCAGTATTAAAAGTCTTGGTATTAGAAATGTTAGTTACATCCCATCTTACCAAATGGGGTAAATGTTGACTTTAATAATGCTGCAACAGCAACAAAGCCTCTCCATGACACCTAGCTAAGGTGGTGATAACATAAAAATGATGCTAAGCCAAGAGAGCCATATAGTCTGTTAGGCAGTATTGTGGTACACGAACAAAACAAAAACAAGTTAAGCCAGCTGTCTTGTACTACGAAAGTATATAAATTTTTATCTATATTTAGCTGGGCATAGTGGCACATGCACATAATCCCAGCACTTGGGAGGATGAGGCAGGAATATCACCAGAAGTTCAAGGCCAGTCTGGGCTACACAGTGAGTCCTTGATTCAAAAACAACAGCAAATTTTCTATATGTACAAGGCTAAAAAAATCCCAACAAATCCAATTTTCAACTCTTTTAAAACGTTTCCACTTCTATACATATATTGCTTAACATCCATAAATTCTCTCTGTTGGAATGGACATGTAAGCTTCCCATTAAAATGGTGAGGACTGCGACAATCAACATTCTCATGAAAGAGGTTGGCAAATGGTCACTCAAATGTGAAGAAACCAAGATGTCCATCTGTCTTCTTAGGCTTGCACAAGGCAATTTTAAAAAACAATGGTAACTCAGGAGGCTGAAGCAGGAGGACTGTCATGACTGTGAGGCCAGTCTAGGCTACATAGTTCAAGACTAGCCTGAACTACACAATGAGACCCAGTCTCAAAAAAAAAAAAAAAAAAAAGCGGTGATAAGCCGGGCATGATGGGCATGTCTATAGTATTTATAGTCTTTATTTTTAGTAATGGGACTTGAACTCAGGACCTTGAGCTTGCCAGGCAGGTACTGTGCCACTGAGCTATATCCCCGGCCTGATGGGCAGGTCTATAAACCCAGCACTCTAGGAGACAAAAGCAGGAGGATCAAAAGTTCAAGCCTAGCTGGACAACTTAGCAAGATACTGTCTCAAAATAAAAACAGAAAATTAGGGCTGGGGATGCAACTCAGTGTGAGGTCCTAGGTTCAATCCCCAGTATGAAAAAAATTAAAAAAAAAAAAAATCAAAGCTGTAGTAAAGATCATTCAAACTCTATCAATTCCTTCCAGAGACATTTAACCTTTTTTCAGCTTTCCTAAGAACACTGAAACTTGACAGAGGAAGAGTTCACATGCTGACCCCTTGGAAAGAACACAGAAATGAAGGTACTAGGTTGAAGTATTTCCCAGTTGCACTTTTCGTTGGAAGTGGTATGCTGTTCAATTCTTCAGGATTAGTCACTTATCTGCCCCTGCCTGGTTGATCCACTCTAAGTTCTGCTGACTCAGTATTCATACTTCTATTTATGTAACTTTACAGTTAGAGGAATGTACTCATGAACTTTACTTTTCATGAAAGTCTATGTATTACTTAAAAGAAACTGTTACAAGTTTTTATTTCAAGCAGTATTTTAAATATCTTAATTGCATCAAGAAATCGAGTTATTCTTCTCAAATACACTAACAGAATTTCACCTGGATTTAAATTCATCAAATAAATTGTGCCATGAAAAACAAAAATTGGTATTTAACTCCAAGAAGAACAGATGAAATCCCAAAATACCATATGTAGAAGTCACAGTAAGGAGAAAGCGTTGCATTGTTTTAGAATACAGTCATTTAAAGACCTAAAAGTTTTCTTTTTTCCCACTCTATTGCACACAATATTTCAAAGATGGGTACATATTGGTCACATATTTCAAAGTCTCAAAGTCCCAATTAACAACTCCCATGCATTTACTGAATACTTACTATAGGTAGAGGGGCCTGTGCTAGGCACAAAACAAACACCTCATTTTTACAATCCTACCAGGGAGGAATCTCTTCACTCCACAGAGAGGGGAAAGCACTGACAGTTAAAGCGAGCTGGTCAACATCCCACAGGAGCTATGGCCTGCAAGGTGAAGCAGGCCTTTCTAATCACCCTATAGGATATCTCCTCACCACTGCCAGTCACATATAATGCTGGTGCTGACCCACAACACCACGGTATTCCAGCAACATCCAACATGAATAGCACAACAACTCTCTGGTGAGCCAGAAGGTAAAAGAAAGGGATCTTAAAGATTAGAGGCCATGAGAGAATCAGACCTTTTCTTTTAGATGAGAAATGAAGTATTGCTTGGTTTTCCACTTTGCTAAGCTAACAGAAAGTCTGGGTACCTTTTTCATAGATTATTTTAAATTTAGTTTAGAGGTGAGACTGAATAAATAAAAGAAAGGAAGTGAAAGATCAATCTTTCTGGTGCACCTACTGGCAAAGATTTGGTGCTGAGCTGGCAGGCCTAAGAGGTGTCAGCAACCGGTCTAGTTAGGAGAAAGGGGAACTACAGAGAAGAAGAGTAAAGTATTGCCAGACAAGGCAGTGAACAGAGAAAAACTGCATCTACGATAGGAAGATGCACTTTCTGATGGTATGTCTTTTTTTTTTTTTGAGACAGAGTCTCACTGTGTACTTTAAGTTGGCCTTGAGTTCACTATGTAGCCCAGGCTGACCCTGAACTCACAGTGACCCTCTGGCCTCAGCCACCTGAGTGCTGGGATTATAAAAATGCACCACATGCCTGGCCCTGAGGGTATCTCTTAATCAATGAAAAGTGACAGCAAGATCCACCTGGCTATGATACCAGAGGCTTTGAGGGAGGACAGATGGTATAAAATGAAGACTTTGGGAGCCAGGGATCAATTTATTTTATATTTATTATATAGATTGGATTCAAATTTTTGACATTTTTATCCATAAAATAAGGATTTCTGTTTTTACACAAATTTTCTATATACTACATGTACGTGTGTGAGAGACACTGAGGAATACACTGGAGGGGTAAGCAAGCACTCTATCACTGAGCTATAACCCTAACCCCAAACACTGCTTATGAAAGACTACTGCTTTCATACTGTAATTTGACAGAATTCATTCCTTGATTATTTTCTACTTATCTAAGCAGGTCTCAGTATCCTCCTGTACCAAAAGAACTACCAAAAACACTCAAGAAAACTGTTACCCAATTGTATCACAAGAGAGGCACCTAGAGAGAAAGGGTCACTTATTCCGTTTTTCATTAAGGGCCTTACACTTGTATATTAAGCTGTCTAAACCTGACCAGACTCTCTGTTAAGACTATCTTGATGACTGTATTTCAATGAAATAACTGGTATGTTTGCTTGCAAAGTATTTGTAGCCAGACAGGACTACACTTTCAGTCAATGAATATATATATATATATATATATATAACGTTTTTAAAAACAGGGTCTCACTATATAGTTCAGGCTGGCCTTACACTCACTATATAGTTCAGGTTGGCCTTACACTTTATATAGCTCAGGCTGGCCTCAAATTTGTGGTGATCCTCCTGTCTCGAGCTTTCCAAGTGCTGGGATTACAGGCATGCATACTACACCTGCAGCATGAACGTATATTTGAAGAGCTATAGCAAAATCTAGAAGTTAAATTACTTGAAACAGAAAAATGTAATATGTAACAAAACAAAGAAACATGGCAGTTGAACAGAAATATTTTGTTCTCATCCAAAAATTTCCCTAAAACTACAGTGAAGAGATTTCTCAAAAGCATACATAAATTCGTAAGGTCAGGGAGACTGAAAAAGGAGCTACGATAGGGGCTGTGTATATTTTGACAGCTGGAAAGCTGGCAAATGGGCAAGTGGTGATTTTTCTTGGGAGCCAAAAGAAAGCTAACATATGGGGAAGGCAGCAACAAGACACAAGCAAGGAAAAACCTAAGAGTTCACATGGGCTCAGAACAAAGGCTATCAGTCAGGCTTAGATCACCTAAACTAGGGTAATAAAGTTAGATTAGAATAGCAGTTAGTTCCCATACAGACGTGTACTAAAATCCTCCAGAGGGCAAATGAAAGCCCAAGGATGTGTACATATCCAGGAGATAGCCTGGGCAATGGAGGGAAGTAAATTTCACTGCATAGTAGTTCTAAAGCATCCAACTTGATGGGCCACATGGACCAACATAAGACCTTTAGCTACTGGTGAGAGATAAGTGGAGCTATAGTAGCTAATGCCATCTGCAGATGCAAGAGAAGTATCATAAATAAATAGGGGAAGCCACAAACTTTCCAGTCTACCTAAAATGGACCGTTCTATTTCTGTTACATGTATGTAATGAATATGAACCAAAATATGTCTATTTTATTTCTCATCAACAAAGTCCTTAGATTAAAAAGTCTTAGGCTGGGGGTGTAGTTCAGTGTTTAGAATGCTCACCTAGTATGTGTGAGGCTATGGTTAGATTTCCAATACTTAAAAAAAAAAAAAGGAAAAGAAAAGTCACACTCTTCCTGGTTTTTACCTGGTTGGAGCTTGCTGGGATGCTGCCCAGCTCCAGGAAGGGGAGGAGGGCTTGCCCCTGTAGGCCCAGCACCCTGCGCTGGACTCACACTGGTCAGGGTCCCTGTGGGCAATGGCTGGCCTCTCTTTAACAGCTGTTTCTGTTCTTGCTGGCGGAAGCGTGGAGGCACCTCACGAGGCAGGTAACGGGATGCAGCTGGTTGCTGGCCACTGGCAGGTGCACGTTTGCCATTGTTGCTGCTGGAGATAGTGCTGGTGGAAGTAATGGTACTGGTACTGGCAGATTGGGGCTGGCTTGAACAGGTCTTAGTAGGTTCTGGCACTAAAGAGAACAAGAAGAAGAAGAACCCAAAGCTTTAGTAACATCTCCTTAAAACCTAACCCAAACCAAAACACACAAAACAATGTGATTAACCCTCCCCCACCAAAACCTGAGAGATAAATGATAATGCAGTGGTTTGGAAATAGAACTGGACTAAATTTTAGAATTGCAGGTTCAAGACCCAGTTTTTTCAGAAATAAACTGAAATCTTGAGATCTTAAGCCAGGTGCTCTTGGGACTCAGTGTAATCATCTGCAAAACTAGGGTGAAAAAGATAGGTTAGAACAGCAGTTAGTTCCCGTACAGGCTTGTACTAAAATCCCCCAGAGGGCATATGAAAGCCCCGCCAGCTCATCTAGCTCCAGGCTTTCTGATCAGGTTGGCTGGAGGAAGAGAAACTGGACATTTGTATTTCCAATGAATTCTGAAGCGATGCAGCTGCTGGTGACCAGACCACCTTGCTCTTGTTCATGATTTATACAAATCACAAGACCCTCGGGCATCCATAATTTATATTTATTTTAATTCTGATGATAATGAATAAAATAACTTGTGCATTTTGGGTCATCTGAACACCATCAGATTTTCACATCACCATCTGGGAAGAGGCACCTGTACTCTGGCCCAGTCACTCTGAAATGACACCCATGAGCCTGCCAGACACAAAAGGAAGCGTGTGCAGTGATAGTGCACGCTAATGTCAGGTGCAACAATCTCAGCCTCAACAGCCAGTCTCATTTCCATTCTAAATGTTAAACATCACTATCCAGGGTATTACATTCACTGAGTCATTTGGATTTTGTTACAGAGGTTTCTTTCTACTTAAATTTCTGAATGTTTTTGGTTTAATAGTTGAGTAAAGAACTCACATACAAAATGAGTACAGTTGTGTATCTTTTATGTAAAACTGAATTTTAAGTCAACACAGTGGAAGGGGGAGTCCCATGAGACTTTATTTTCTTTACAGTGACAACTCCAGTGTGCCTGTGTTTTTTGTCTCTCAACGTGGCCTCTATACCAGGTGACCACTACATTGCCTGCTTTAGTTTTCCCAATATTTTTGCCTGTCTTCAATGCTGCCTAACAAGTCCTTGGTCCTGGATGAAGCCACTGTCTACTCTCTCCACAGGATGACACAGACTTAGGCATCTTTCAAGACAATCATACAGCCACACACTCTGAATGCATGGTCCCTGCTCTCAGTGCTTTCCATCAATCCTACATGTTCTTGGGTCAATGATTCAAAGACTTCCCACTTTTGAGAAGTGGAACCTCTCCCCATGCCCGAAAGATAAACTGGACTTCATCCTAAAGAAAGAGAAGCAAAAACATCCTTACCTGTTTGCCAGTACATATACATGAATATCATACTGTTTCTTGCTCCCAACATCTGTTAACATCCATCCACGGCTAATACTGTACTCCATCAATTCTAAGACTCACATTTTTTTCAAATGCTAGTATCACTTATGCTGGGATGTGTCTTATAATCACTGACTATTTTCTTTTTCTTTCTCGGTGGTATGTGGGATACTGGTCTGTCAGCGAGGCAAGGCAAGACAGCGCCCTCCAAGCTCTGCATCCCATTTTAGGGCTTTATGTGCTCTGGGTCTTCAGCCCTCAACCATCGGCAGAGTAGACAAAGACCAAGGCATAAGACTGGATTTTAGATTTAACTCTGTTTCACCAATGATATATACTGTTAAGTCAAAGCTTTAATATGAGGAAATCATTAAGTATATAGAAGAAAACTAGTCACATGTATTTGTGCTGGAGGCTGGAGTAGCACATTTCCCACTGTTAACTGGCCTAGGTGCTGTCTTGCCATCCTATAGTTGGCTCTTTCTCATCAACATTTAAACACGCTAAAATCTAATCTCTTTACTAACAACAGTCACTATTCTGCTCAGCTCCAATTTCTCCTCCAGCTACCTTTCAATTCTCTCCTCTCCTGTCAAACCTGTTTGAGTCTGGGAATGCTGCCTCACTTTTTGCCCCTTTATCTGCTCATGGAAGTGGCACCATCCAAGAGGATAAGGACTCCCCGATGCTAAAGCCTAGAGACATACTCTGATCCTTATCTCCTGACTCCGAAGTCTTCAGACCTAAAGACTTTCTCAAAGTCATCAGTGATACTGTAGCTCAGCCTTCAAGAAAAGAGGAACTGGGGCTGGGGATTTAGCTCAGTGGCAAAAGCGCTTGCCTGGCAAGCGAAAGGTCGTGAGTTCGGTTCCTGGTACCAGAGAAAAACCAAAAAAAAAAAAAAAAAAGAAAAGAGGAACTAGAATCAACAACTGGGGTCTCATCTTATTAAAAAGCTTTTGCACAGTAAGAGAAACCAACCGAGTGAAGAGACAACCCACAGTGTGGGAGAAAATGTTTGCCAGATATTCCTCAGACAAAGGTTTACTATCGAGAATGTATAAAGAACTCAAGAAAATCAGACCTCTCAAATACAAAGACCCAATCCAAAAATGGGCACCTGAGATGAATACACAATTTTCAGATGAGGAAATACAAACAGCAAATAAATATATGAAAAAATGTTCAACATCACTCATCACTTGAGAGATGCAAATTAAAACAACACTGAGATTCCATCTCACTCCAGAAAGAATGGCAATCATCAAAAATCAACCAGTAACAAATGTTGCAGGGGCTGTGGGGAAGAAGGAACCTTCTCCACTGTTGGTGGGTATAGCCTGGTACAACCACTGTGGAAATCAGTGTGGAGATTCCTCAAAAAACTAGGACTATAGGTTCCATTTGACCCAGCTATTCCCCTTCTAGGTATCTTCCCAGAATAATTAAAAACATCGTACCACAGGGAAAAAAAAAAAAGTCACAGTAATAGCCACTGTCGTCTTCATGAGGCACTACCTTCCTAGTCCTAGTTCTATTTTCCTGCTCCATTTGGCAGGCTTCCTCTTCTGTCTTTTAAAGTTTGCAGATTCTCTTTTATACTTGATATAAAAGATGATCCTCTTGGATCATTGAGTCTACTCCCATAGCTTCATTTACCAATTCTATGACTATGCTGAGTATCAGATGGCTAGCAGATACCTACACCTGGATGTCCTATAGGCACCTTGAAATCATCATGTCCCTAGTACTTAGCAGCTTTCTTGTTTTACTCTTTTAAGTCTTTCTCAGAGATGACAAAACGTGAAGGAAGCAGCAGAAGAAGGAGAAAAAGTAAGAAGGGAATAAACACAGAAACTTTTATCAGGCTGCGGGAAGTTATATCCACTCTTACAATGAAAACCTAGTTGCTTTCTGTAATAACTGACATGGGATGGCCAGCTACTATCAAGGAAGAAGTACTTTCTTCTGTCATCCTGCTTTTCAAAAGACCAGAAGTAAAGAAGATACACTGAAGGCAATACTTTGGTAAGTACTCAGCAGCAAAAAATTCAAGCTGACAAGAACCTCAGAATCAACCTGTCCTACGCTAAACCACACAGTTTCCAACAGCCAAGGTGAATGAGCCAAGAGAATACAGAAGATGTGTCAAGTCCAGGGGGCAGATCTCTGACCACCAGTCTAACCTTTTCCATAACACTGCTGCTATCTTTAAGAAAGATCTAGCCAGGTGTCGTGGCGCACACCTGTAATCTCAGCACTAGGGAGGCTGAGGCAGGAGGATTGTTGCAAGTTCGAGACCACCCTGGGCTACTAAGTGAGCTCAAGGCCTGCCTGAACTGCATAGTGAGACCCTGTCTCAAAAAGACAAGATAATGATAGAATAAAACAGATCTAAAGATAAACTCAGGGCTATTTTCCAACAGACCTGTCAGAGGAGAAGGGATTCATGCTATAGTGAGGAAGAAGTAAGCAAATAAATGTATGTTACCAGTCAGTCACTTTTCCCCTATCAAACCCACCAAATTCTAAGATATCTGCATATGAAATTTCCCAGTGTCACCTGCCTAACGCATTAGGTATATATTACATGGATAATGCTTCATTTTTAGAGCCTAAGTATCCTAACCCAGTCTTCCCTTTTTCTCTCAAATAACTGTTATCTGGGCAAGGCAGGGGTTGGCAGGTCAATCAACAGTGCTTTTTACATTTCTAAAGGGTGGGAGAAAAAAAACCAAAGAAGAATGTATGTCAGAAGCAAGATATGGCTTGAAAAGTCTAAATACTTATTATCTAGCCTCTTTCAGGAAAAGTCTACTGGCTATTGGTATAGGAAACAGAAACCACTTACACTATCAGACACAAAAATCTAGGGAAAAAATTCCAGTAATGTATCCCAAAGTCTTATGTAGGTGTTTTATTTTCAAGTACAAATCATTATAATAAGTAGTTAAACAATCAGTTCCACATATCCTCTGTGATTAAGAGTTTTCTTTATGATTACTAAATGAAAAGGGAAGGCAACGGTCTTAATCAAAACAGAAGTTCATCAAGTTTAGAGGTATCAGATACTGTCTTAGAAATCCAGGTGATTTATTCCATCTCATACAGAGCTCCACGCACAAGGCACCTCATGTTAGTCACCTCTGTCTGAAGGGACTGTCCACTTCTTCCTCTGTCCTTTAGAGGCTTTTTTTAAAATTTTTTTTTTTTTATTTTAAAGAGTAAAAGAAGGATAACGTAATAATGGGGGGGGCTTACCAAATTACAGACAAAGTGGTAGGAAATTATCAATGGTTATTGTTTTACATATTGTTATCTACAGGATAGTTTCTCAGGAAAACAAATAGACAAATGATAGTGAGTTACAGACAAAAGAGGTAGGAGATTATCAATAGTTGTTGTACTATACTTTGGTATCTTCAAAGTGGCTTCTAAAGAATATAAATAGAACTATACATGAGTGACCTACTGAATAATCATTCAATAATTCTCAATGGTTGTTGTAGGAAACACATAATAATAAACATGGATCCATTTAAATGGAAATAGGATAGGAACCATACAAACATTACAGAGTTATGGATAGATTAGCAGGAAAGTATCAATGACTGCTGTAATACATGGTATCTTCAAAGTGGTTTCTCAGGAAGACAGAGATACTCAAGAAGAATCTAACAAGTAGTTACAGCCTAAGGGTTGTCAAAAATCAAGTGAGCTCTCTGGGGCCAAAGCCATTTTTTGTAGTGTTTTCTCTCCAGCCTCCCATCACATTGGGGCCCCACAACCAGTTAGTGTCCTCTCCCCAACTGTCAGCACAGGCAGAAGAAATCCTGCTGCAGACTTCTCTGGAGATCCACCACAGCCTGTACTGTCAGGGGAAGAATGGCTTCCAGGGAGTCTGCAGGTATTGTGCAAGGTCCTCCTGGTTTACAGCTTCTGAGCGGCTCTCGTGACCCCAGTCCACAGGACCTCTGACTCTGTGGGCTTAGTCTGCATTCTCATATTCTCTGAGTCCTTGTTCAGCAGCTGCTCCTCTGCTGACTCTGGACCTTTCTGGTTCTCAATGGCAGGAGCAAGAGTGGCCCGTTGTATGGCATGTATTCCCAGGGGTTGTTCAAAGTTTGAATGATTCACACACGTCCATGGGTGGGCATCTGCAGTCGGTGCATGGTGGGCCAATTGTGTCACTGTTTCTCTGTCATGATAGATCTCAATTGAGTGGTGGCGGCCGGCCTAAGGGCCAGCGCGCAACAGCGCTCACCGCCGCATGGCTCCCCATGCGCCGGGGGCCCTCGCACCGGGGGCCCTCCCTCCGGGGGCCTACAAGGAAGGAAGCTAGCCAGCCAGAAGACCGGCGCTCCCCGCCCGTGGCTCCCTGTGTGCTGGAAGCTCTCCTTCCGGGGGCCTACGAGGCAGCCTTTAGAGGCTTTTTAATTCTGATGGCCCTGCAACCAAAGATTCCAGGAGTCTTTTTTTTGTTCTCACTCCTTGCCCTGGGATGACACCAATCTGTGGGCATACATTCTCATGGTTCTGTGCCTCTGTTGTCCCACTGAAGTGTATATTCTGCCACAGTGCTGCTCTTCTCTCTAGTCTGGTCTCCATCTTCGCTGCCTATGGGACAGTGCTGCTTGGAAGATATTTCCCTTCAAACCAAACATACCCAAAGGAGAAAAAGAATTTCCTGGGGCTGAGCCAGGGCTGTGTTAATTGTGATAGGAAGATGCAGAAGCATAAAACATGGTTTATCACCTGAATAAACAAATAATTAGCTGGGACAATAAAAATTATAAGACACTTACAGTATTCAAAGCATATATAACTATTAAGTCTCAGACAGGTTTAGAAAGTAAAGAGGACCATGTGCTGCCCAATATGGTGCTGTTAAGGTGGCTACTGGATGCTATAAGTGTAAAATACGTAATGATTCTCAAAAACAAAAAAGGAGATGTTTAATTAATACTTATTCTGATTTTATGTTGGAAATGGTAATATTCTGGATATATTGAGATAAAAGTACATTATGGATAGTAACTGTTACTTTTAAATGGTAGTAACAGTTATGTTACTGTTAGAAATGATAGAAACTATTACTTTTAAATGGTAGTAACAGATTTACCTGGCTTTACAAGGATTCACCTAGCTCACATCTGTGGCTTGCATCACCATCATTAATATTTTTGAGATGGGGGTCTTCCTCTGTTGGTCAGGTTGGCCTTGAACTCCTGGGTTCCAGTGGTCTTCCAGTCTTAGCCTCCTGACTAGGTGGGATTACTGCCAACCCACTAAGCCAGCTAAAAGGAATTTTTTCTCTATTTGTATGTATGTGTGTTGCTGGGATTGAACTCAGGGCCTCATACTTGCTAAACATGCTCTCTACCATTAACCCACACTCTTAGCCTTTTGTATTATATTTCTATCACAGAGTGCTGGTCTAGAAGTGACAATAATTTCTTCTTTTTTGAGACAGGATCTCATTATGCAGACTGGCCTTGAACTAATAGCGATCCTCCTGCCTCAGCCTCCCAAGTGCTGAGACTGCAGGTGTGTACCACCATGCTTGGCTGGCAATAACTTGTTGAAAGAGGTAAAAGTTTAAGCTCGTTTCTCACTGTACTTAAATAATTCTGTTTCATAAAGACTGAAATTATAACAGAGATTGAGAAGCCAGCAGTTATGATAGACCACAAGCTATTTCAAACAAGATTTTTCCCTTACAACTCTGTATTATACTGTAGTACCAGCATATTGCCTCACAAAGAAAAACATCACTAAGCATTTAGTAAATGAACAAAAAGACCAAAACACCCCTGGATTATATAACAAGAGCAATATATGCTGTGTTTGTCCACTGTGGTGGATTGACAACTGGAGATCCAACTTGTAACACCCAGCTGAATTGAACCAGCATGGTGCCCACCTGAGGACTGTTGCTGGTGGCATAAGAGGAAGAACAGGAGAAGGAGAAAGGCTGTTGGGAGCTATTAGAAGCTTTTGGATGCTGTTAGAAGCTGTAAGGAGCTATTGGTTCGCTTGGAGGAGCTTGTCATGCTGGCTTTCCTGATGAACTCAGCTGTTCTCATTTTCCGAGGAGCTTGGGACCTTGTCATTGTTGCCGAGAATGGCTATGGTTCACTTTGGGGGAGCTCTGGTCCTTACTCTGAGCATCGCTTCCTGGCTCCGGAGGGGAAGATGGTGCATTGCTCAGTCTCCTGGAGAAGTTTGTCACATTGGCTTTTCTGATGGGAATTTGGCTTCCACTCTTTGCAGGAGCTCCAGTCTTTGCCTTCAGCTTGGACACTGTCTCCTGGCTTCTAGTGCAGACTCTCCGGCTTCCACCTTGGATCCTTCAGCCTTCCGTTGCAGACCCACTGGCCTCCTGATATAGATTTGCATGGAACACTGCAGTGAGCTCCAGACCTTGGACTGAATCCTCTGCTCTCCAGTGTGCAGACACCCTCTGCACACTTCCTCATACAACTCTGTGGCTGACCACTGTATGCCAAACTTGTAATTTGTTAAGCATTTGTGTATCTTGTTTATATCTCTTTCTCCAGTAAAACCCTGACAGATACACCGACATAGTAATTCTCACAGTAATTTTTGTTGTTGCCTGAGGAGCTAATGGTGGTCAGGAGGTCATCCTGGACCCTAAGGAAACGCAAAAGATGCCTTGCTCAGCAAAGTAGTGAGACAGAAGGAACCAAGAATTCTGACCAGGCCAAACTGTACATTTAAGTCTCTTTATATGATGTAGTGATAAACTTGCTCTGTTTAAGCCAGTACTTTTTGGACCTTTGAAAAAAGCAGCCACCTAACAATCTCAGATGATAAGTAGACGATCTCAAATTTGGACCTATTCTTATAATGCAGATACATCAAATGGGCAATTTTTGGCTAGCTATCTACTATTCAGATTGAAACTTCTAAATTTATTCTTTCCCAACGAAATGGACTATCAAAGCAATACTAACATTCCTGGTCTTTAAACAGACCCAAATCTAAGGCCCTGACTCAATGAGAAAGACTTACGGGGTCACCGATCTTTCTATACATCAGTGTTTTTACATAACAAAATGCAGCACAACCTCAGAATTATTTAAGATGAGTTTTGTTTACCAATTATCAATAAATCATTTTTTGTTTAGAAAAATTTTATCACAACTAAGTAGTTAATACAAAAAACTTTCAAGCCAGGCATGGTGGCACATGCCTGTAATCCCAGCACTCGGGAGGCTGAGGCAGAAGGACTACTGTGAGTTTGAGACCAGCCTGGGCTACAAAGTAAGCTCAAGACCAGCATGAACTGCATAGTGAGACCCTCTCTCAAAAAACAAACAAACAAACAAAAAAACTCAACCCCCCAAAACCCCCAAGAACAACTTTCAGCAATACAGAAATGATGGTTAGTCTTCTTTGCTGAACAAAGTTTTCACCGTTTTTAAAAAATAAGGGCGACATCTGCTGGTAAAAGATAGACATTAATGCTTTACAGAAGAAATCAACAGTTTTCTTTATTTTTTCTTTTGCCTTTTTGAGACAGGGTCTTGCCATGCAGTTCAGGCTGGCCTTGAGCTCACTTGGTAGCCCAGGCTGTCCTCGAACTCGCAACGATCCTCCTGCTTCAGCCTCCCGAGTGCTAGGATTACAGGCACGTGCCACCACGCCCGGCTGAAATCAACAGTTTTAGAACAATATTCTAAGTAATACTTTTCTGCTTTCATCTAAAATTTTTAGACAGCACTATTCATACTAGGGCCAAGCAGTTTATGACTTCCTAGTATTACTTTTCCAAAAAAGAAGGTTACAGTATGGACAGGAAGTTCAGACTGTCCATTTAGGCCTTTGGAGGACTTTTCTTGGGAGCCCCTTTCCACTTACTATCCATTTCACTATCTCTAAGCGACCAAAGGAGAGTTAGTCCCACTTCCTTCTTGCCTCCTTAACTTTTCTTCTATACATTTAAGGGGCTCTGAGCATCCTCAAGTCCTGGTCACAGCTATACTCTCTCTGGTGTCCCTTGCTGTTTCCTATGGCCTCGTGTTACTTCAATCTCACCACTGCAGCGTTCGAGGCCCCCAACCTTTCTTTCCCTTGTTACACTGCCCTGCTTCTTCTGTATGTTCATCCTAGCCTTCAGTCTGGTTTCTAGCCCTCCTAGCCCTGCTGCTGCCAGGACCCTGCAGAGAGCAAGATGACACCCACTACCTCACTCCATCTGCTACTAAGAAGTTCTCTTATTAACCTAATGCAGACTGCCACAACCTCCCTACTGTAATTAAGATTTTTTTCTACGTTCTTTGAAATTCTGACACCCCTGTTCCCTCTTTCAATCTATGCCCTTGAGTTGATGGGTTACTGAGATAGAAGGTAACTCCTTCATTCAGCAAGCTCTGAGGGCAAAGGGTGAAGATTAAGTTCCCCAACTAGAGGCAATGTGTGCAATCCAGATCCGGGTGGGGGTGGGGAATAGCACTGGCTATGAGTGCACGTATGCACAGTCTTAGAGATGGTAGTGGGTCTGGGTGAGGTTGTACCCAGGTGCTCTTTGTGGCTGAGACAAACTGCACTGGTGCTGGTTTCTTTTTTGTTTATTTGAGATAGGGTCTTGCTATGTAATAGGATTCAAGCTGGCCTCAAACTTGCAGTGATCCTCCTCCCTCAGCCTCTCAAGTGCTGGGATTATAGGTGAGTGCTACTATGTCTGGCTAGTACTGCTTTCTGCTATCTGCACTGCAGGAGTTGAAGCTGGGCTCTGGGGGCAACAGTGCAATAAATGCCTCCCAATTCTTTACCCAAGCAGCAGATCCTTAGAGGGTTCTTTGGGGAGTCATTTCTGGAGGCAGCCTATGGCACAGCCCTATGTCCTTTCAATAATTTTACAAGCACTCAATTCCCTCCTTTTATGCTCATTACAAGACTTGTAGACACCCTCATAACCACTCGCCTCAAGTGCACTGCAGAGTAGACATACATCAGAGTAGGCATGTATTTTAAAAGTGACTTCTTACAGGTAAATGCTACTCTATAGGGGGACATTTTAATCCCTGTACTTTAACAATCTTACTTCTAAAATTTGAACTGACCTTACAAACTACTGTTTAACATGTTCACGACAGGGCCGTAATTTGTATGTCTCACCTGCTGAGTGACTAGAGCCACTGGTGGTACATGCGTAACTGTCCCATTGTGCAGTTTTTAAATTAATTTTATTAGCAAAGAGACTGATAAAAGCGATTAGATCACTCGTAAAACCAGCACATACAAGCTGCCATGGGAGAGTCATGCATGTACGAACAGCAGTTAAAGTCAGCAGGAATGTGTTAAATTTAATATGGTTTCCTCCTCCATCCATCAAACCCAGCAATAAGACATCACCAGTAAATCAATGATATGTTGTATGGTTTATGGTGATATAGGTAGATTTGGTACCTGGTTTGTGACCACCCTAACCCTTGTTATCTCCTCAGTGTCTACAACAGTCAGTGCATCTTTTTGTCAATGTTTGGCTTTTGTCCTTGGTGCATAAAGCAGCTTAGGACAGCTTTAAAGCGATTAAGGTGAAAGACAGTATTCTGTTGTAACACTGGGAGCTATCAGCCTTACAAAGCAACTTATCTCTGCTCTTGTGCCGTCCTCTACCTGCTCCTGTTCCTCTCTAAGGCAACCATATAAACCAGAATTTTTCTTTCCCATGGTGGCTCACAGAAAATAAAAAGATATCCTGATCTCACCTGCTTTCTCTGTCTTGCAGTCTATCATAAAGAAAACTCTCTCCTTCTTTGTCTGAGCTTAGGACCCCCATTTCCAAAGGGGTCCTGCTTATCCCCAGGAGGGAGGAGTGCTGTACAAAGAGGCTGAGGGGAATCTGCACACATGGCCCCAGTGGGTTCCCACCCGGTCTATTTGTATCCAGCACAGCCTTTGCATCTAATCTCATTTTGACATGGCTGTCCATGCTTTAGTTGTGCCTTGCGATGACATTCCATGAAATCCTAGAAGGACAGGTCTTGGGAGCTTCTGACCAAAAGAGGCTCGCAGGAAGTGAACAAGAATGCACCCACCTGCTGGAAGTGACACATCTCAGTCCCACTGGGACGAGAGCTCCCTGCTGGGAATCCTTCCAAAGCATCTGACCTCGTGAATCTCACTGGCTCTTTAACTGTCCCCACTGAAATATCCTTTAGAATGAATCACTTTAATGTGTTTCCCTGAGTTCTGAGAGGTGCTGCAGCAAACCAATGAGCTTAAAGCAGAGCTTGTGGGTACCCATGACCAGAAGTCCTGGAGACCTTGATTTGTGACTGGGTCTGCCAGGGCGGTGTTGGGGACAGAGCCTTCAACCTGTGGGATCTGACACTGTCCCGGAACTGAATTAGACTGGAGGATGCCCAGTTGGTAGCCTGAGGAAGTGTTTGTTCGCTGGGGGGAGAAATCGCACAACTTTTAGGGCACAGAAGCCATCTGTGCTTTGAGTATGTAGGAGGTGAAACTGAGTCTTTTTTTTCCTACACAGATGGCATCTTAGAACTTAAGAAACAAAAGTTCTTGTATGATAAAGCATAGAAATATCTTTCATACACAGACATTACACAATGACAAAAAGAAAAATATTTTAAAAATCATGAATTAATTCTAGTCATTTCAGTATACTCACTGTTTCAGTTTTTAAACATTTTACATTCAAATGTAATATTTACAATTAATATTTATAATTGTGACTATGTAGAACTATTGCATTCTCATGCTAAAATAATCAGATACCAAGGAATATTTTCTTTTTTTCTTCTTTTTTTTTTTACATAAAAATCCAACTTTATTGAACATAGGAATAAATGGATTTTCAAATTAATTATTTTTACTTTAGGGTTATTAGTTTCAAAGCTATCTGATCCATGGTAGAACTTACTAAATGGTACTATACGAAGATGTTTTTCTATTACTTTTTCTATATTCATAAACAAACATATTTAAATTTAGATAGAAACATTTGTGATTGGATTAGTACATGGTAATCCCTGCTCTCTGCACTGCTCAAGCTGGCAATAGGAGATCATCCACTCTACAGCAAATATGAAGCACAAGCACAAATTTGAATTTTATACAAAAATTCTGTTTTACTCTTATTCTTACATTAGTGGGAGCTGACATCTGTAACTTACAGGCAAGCATATACTTTTGTTTTCTACCTCCTAGCTGAACAAAAATATACATAACGTATTGTTTTCATTAAGCAAGACTCGCTTTTTATATTTTAATGGGAATACCATGTGACCCTTTCATGAACAAAATGACCAGGGTACTAATGGAATCATCTTTGGAGGAAGTACTTAATATGCATATCTTATTTAAATAAATCCTCCAGTAAGAAATGGAGAAGTCACTGCCTTTACTTTGAAGGCTTTGTAGCTATCTGTGAAATTTCTATGTGCAGCTCACCAACATTCCCTTATTGGAAATATCAGTATTTCCATATCATAGCTCTCAAAAGGACTTGAAAGTCTCAAAATTCTGTGTCTCCTTTGGCTTGCTTCTCTCTTGATTCCACCCAGGCTTTATTAATGGTTCGCTTCATGTCATCATCTCCATCTTCATAAATTTTCTTTAGAACATTCATTAATCCCTCACTAGGATCTGTCTCAGCATCATAAGATGGCTTTTCTTTTTCTTTGCATTCTTTTTCAACCTGAGTTAAGTACTCCCACCGAGTGTTTTCCGCTTTCTTTCTACACAAGAGAAAAACTGTATCAGTCTTGATCTCTCTGTGAAATGCACCTGCACGTTCTCAGCAGGAACTTGGTGAACTCCAGTTAAGGTAATGTAGATTTTCACAAACTTATCTGACTGATCCCATCCGTAATTACTGATCTTCACTGTGTATCCTGTTGTGATGGGAGCAACCACAGCAGCTGGTTTTTCATTGTCAAGAAGTTCTGGTTTCTTCTGTGATTTGTGTTGCACTTATTCTTTATTTCTGTTTCAATCTTGGATTTTTCAGCTGTCAGGGCATCACGTACTCTCTTCCTAGTGGCCTTTTGTAGCAACGCCTTTACCTCTTCTAGATCATTCTGCAACTCCTCCAAAGCCGAAGCCATGGTTGGGCAGGGTCAGGCGAAAGCCCGGGCGGCAGGCGTGCACGAAAGGTCAAGAACCGCAGGGCGCGGAGCGCTCCCCGCGAGTGTGGGCCTCACCAGCGCAAGCCGTGGGCCGGCCTCTGTGCGCGCGCCCGACCTGCGCGAGACCCCAAGGAATATTTTCATTATAATAATTTCTCCTGCAACCTACATAGCAACAAACATTGTGGTAAGAAGTTGCTGTAGAACAATGAAATGCAGGAGACAGCTATGAGCGAGGAGGGTCCATGTGCTGTGTTTACCAGCAGTCCTGGTGTGATATAAAGCAGTGACCTTCTGTTTTATCAGTTGCCAGCTTCTGGCTGATCTACCACCATGGCAACATTTGGAACCCAACTCAAAATGAACACAAACTCATTAGCTATAAACTGTATTAACTAAATGTCTATTGCTAAAAGAAATACTGCCTAGACATATTTTCTAGTGTATTTCAGTTACCCTGGAAAGGTATTAAATACTGCTGGTAATGTATCAGGCCAGGTAACATCAACATTAAAACAAAGTAAAATTATTTTAACAGTGACTAACAATAAGTACCATTTCATTAAAAGCTTATTTTTGACTTAGCTTTTAAAGAATATTTATGCCATGAGCAAGTAATTCTAATCTCTTTTTAAGTAACAGTAGGCTGATTTAGAATATCAAAATAGAAGATGTCGGTATCTGCATAAGTAACCAATACAGCGTTAATACACACTGGCTTTTCTAGAATCTTTTCCATGTTATATCAATGTCAATATAAATGCTTTGCATATGAGTGAAGAGAACATCAAAAGCAAAGAAAGCCCACTTAATATGCAGCTTGTGGTGCCTTCAACTCTTTGCTGACCTCATCTCTCCTCAAAATCATCCTGTACTGAACCAACTCTCGAGTAGACAGCAAATCCCAAACCACAGAAAACATAGAAGGATTAAGTACAATCAGGTTTCAAATGAATTCTCTCAGAATATAAATGCTGCCTTGTGCAGGACTGTGGGTATTTTTAAAAATAAGTAAACTGTGTAATAACAATCATCCCTTTGCTAAAATAATGTGACTGTGTAGTAGAAAATATTTTTTATCATAAAGTGCAGAATTCTGCAGCCTGTCAGAAGAGGGAGCCTAAGTCCAACCACTGCAACTAAATAGTGAGAGAAGGCTGGTGAGGGAGGGGGAAAATTGGTCCTATCGACTTTGAAAAGCCTTCTCATTCTCTGCAAAGTGCCTCACAGTGGCTCAGTGCCCCGCATACTGGTGAGTCCTACACACACTTTACCCAGGCTCATGCACTCCCTCCTGCGGCTCCTCACTGCTCTGCCAGCCTTTTGTTTCTACAGTTCCTGGAAAATGCCATATTGCCCCCAGCCTCACAGCCCTCACAGCCCTCACAGCCCTCACAGGCTCTTCCTTTTGTATGTGGGGGTCCTTCCTTCTCTTTTCCCAGATTAGGTAAGCTATTCTGTCACCCTTCAGATCTCAATTCAGCATCACTCACAATGCCTTCTGCGACTTTCAGACTATTTCAGGTTCCTTTGATCTATCTTCCAACCATGCTTCTTTCCTGCACAGTGGTCAGTGCAGTTAGCAATGATACAAGTAGCACTGTGACAGATATTTATTTTTGTTCCCCTTAAGACTCTAAGGCCCACAAGAGCGGAAAGCCTATTTTTCAATCATTTTCTCTTCATAGCAATCAGCAAATAATTGGTGCTCAATAAATACCTGCTAGATCAAATGATCAGCTCAGTTTATTTCTGGTTCTGTCTATACTATTAATCAGCATGACCCTTTACCTTCCAACCCCACTACTTAGCTCATTAGAGCCTGAGTTGTGTACTGGTTCAACTGCACGGCTGCCTCCACCCCTTTCCCACAACTGTTTAATTCATTCTTAATCCTGTGTGTTCAGTGGTCTTTCCAAAATATACATCTTTTTTTTTGAGACAGGGTTTTACTATGTAGTTAGGATTGGCTTTTTTTTTTTTTTTTTTTTTTTGGTTTTTCTCCGGTACTGGGAACCGAACTCACGACCTTGCGCTTGCCAGGCAGGCGCTTTTGCCACTGAGCTAAATCCCCAGCCCCAGGATTGGCTTTGAACTCACTTTGTAGCCCAGGCTGGCCTCGAACTCTCAGTGATCCTCCTGTCTCAGCCTCCTGAGTGCTAGGATTACAGGTGTGTGCTACCATGCCTGGTTAAAACACACTTCTTATGTCACTTTCTCAAACTCTCCCAGGGCTCCCTTTAGTCTAGACAATCAAACCTACAGTCTTTAAGGACTGTTAGCCAGCCTTCCATCCTCTACTTCTCTAGTTCCAACTCTTGTTGTGGCAGGATAGGCAATTGAGAGTTCAATTTGAATGGCATAATGGCTGGGTTTAGGATGACTGCAAGAAGGTATACCTCTCTGTCTCTGTTCTCATAGCAAACTCAGGGCACAAGTGGACAAGCAGCCAGCTCTAAGCACACAGTTATCTAATTTTTATTAGTATTTTCCTTTCTCAATTTTCTCATTTATTTTTAAATTTTTTTTAACTCTTATAGAGATGTAAATATTCAATGGAAAGATGACCAAGTTTAGGCCCTGCTGACTAGAAAGTGTAGGATAATAAATCTTAAAACCCTAGAAACAGTATTGCATTCATTTCCTTATATATCTAGATCTTCCTACTAAAGTATCTTCTTCAGAATAAGAAACATGTCAATTGTTTAGTAGGTATTTAAAAACTAGTTAACTGTAGATGTAAAATGTGGCTAATACAATTCTATCATTTGGTATTTGAAAGCTAGATAAAACATCGTATTTGAAAGTGCGTATTTTCTGATATTACATAGTGTATTACAAGTAACCACACACACACACACACACACACACACACACACACACACACACACAAAGATGGGATAACTGAGGCATACAGACAATTAAACTGTAGTGATGAATCTCTTGCCCAACTCGAGAGGTCAGCTATGACAATCTAAAATAAGAAAATAAATCACTCAATAAAAATAGGCAAATAATTTAAATGGACACTGCACCAAATAAGATACACATATGGCAAAGAAGCACATGAAAATAATGTGCAATATCATCAGTCACTATAAAAATGCAAATTAAACTATAATGAGATACCTTATATACCTATGAAAATAGTTAAAACTATACCATGTGTTGCTTAAATTGTGGAACTGTGAAAGTGTATAACCACTCTGAAGAGCAGTCTTGATGTTTCTTGAGAAACTAAACATGAACCCATTATATGATACAGCCTATACTCCTATGTATAAAACCAAAAAAATCAGAGTATGTATCTATATAAAGACTGTATGTGAATGTTAATAGGAGCTTTAATAGCTAAAAACTCAGTTGTCCATCAACAGGTGAATGGATAAACAAACTGTCCATATACCCACACAAGGAAATACTGCTCAGCAAGGAAAAGATATGAACGATCGATACAACATGGATGAATCTCAGTGTTGTGTTGAATTAAAGAGGCCAGAAATACATATTGTATGGTTCCACTTACATAACATTCTAGAAAATAGTAACTCTTTTCAGGACAGGAAGCAAGTCAGTGTTTGGTGAGACATGGAGGCACAAAGGGAGAGGAGAGATCATGAGAAAAGGACACAAAATTTTTGGGAATGACAGATGTTATCTTAATTGCTTGTTTTTGGTTTTTGGTACTGGGAACTGAACTCATGACCCTGCACTTCCCAGGCTGGCACTTATGCCACTGAGCAATATCCCCAGCCACCAGATGTTATCTTGATTGTGATAGTTTCATAGGTATATATGACAAGATTTTCAAAGTTTCTCTTTAAATATGTGCAGTTTACCACATGCCAATTCTAACTCAAAAGTTTTCTTTTTTTTAGACAGGGTCTCACTATGCTGTATGTATATCTTTTATCTCATAGGGTCTCACTGACCTGAACTTGTAGGGATCCTCCTGCCTCCGCCTCCTAACTGTTGGGATTATAGGTGTGCGCCGCCATGCCTGGCTCAGTTTTTAATACATCAAAAAAAGATGGCAAGTTGGACTGACAAATTATTTATCAGAAAGTAGACTGTCAACTTCTAGAGCTATGAATTGTTATTTTCTCTAAACTTGGAAACTGCCCTTATGTTTATAAAGAGTTTATAAATATGAAAAATTATACTAAATAGAGAAGTGTATCTTTACTCTGAGGCTCAGTAGAAACAACTGTGAGAAGATTCTGTGAAGGGATCAGAACAGATACACATGGTGTGCTGGACTCTGTCATCACCAGCTTTATTGCCTTTCTTTTAAAATCTGATCAAGAACTTACACATTATGTGCTTGCCTAGAGTTTGTTTTCTGGCAATACACTTTTACCCTTTTTTATTGCTTGTATATTTTAAAACACCTCATCTCTTATTTTGTTCTCATGGGAAAAAATTAATACATTTACTGTATCTTCCCCTTAGCATTTAACAGTTAAACAATCCCTTTAAACATACAGCAACATAGTTTAAATAAGCCAAATTTAATATTTTAAAACCTAAAGGGTGTCATTCTCTAAAGATTCTTCCTATAATAGAATTTTCAGGAATTTCTTTCAACTTTATTTGAAAAAAATCCTATGACTAAGTTCCTTCCTAAAATGAACAGTTCTACTGATAACAGATAAATAATGCCTATGTAGTAAAAAGAATACATAACTGAGAAGAAGATGAGGGCTCTAATTCTGACACTAACTTAGCTGTCAAACCTTGCACAAATCACTTAACCTTTGCGGATTGTATTCCCTTATCCAAAATAGGAATTAAATAATCTCTAAGGGGGCTGGGGATTTAGCTCAGCGGCAAAAGCGCCTGCTTGGCAAGCACAAGGTCGTGAGTTCGGTTCCCGGTACCGGAGAAAAACCAAAAAAAAAAAAAAAAAAAAAATCTCTAAGGATCCTTCAAGCTCTAAGATTTTATTAATTTTATAGACAAGCAAATAAAATGCTGAGCATGTTGAATAGACTTAGCTACTGCCTTTAGGAAGAACTCACACACTCGAAATAGTACTTGGTTTAGTCATATGCATATGAGTGCAAGTACATGTATAAATTTGAAGATTCTGGCCAATTTTATTATACTGTGTAACTCACAAAACACAGATCTAGTGCTTGATAAACACTAACTACAGGTTACTGTATTGGTACCCCTGAAAGACTAAGCAAACAGCAACTGACTCCTTAGCTAAACAGAAGGACCACCTAATTAGTGAAGTACAGAGGGTATATTTCCGTTACTGTTTATCTATATCTATGAAATTTGCAAGACACATTTTATACCTCAATTCTCAGCATTCTTCATTTAGGTTGATAAAAACGTTACATGTCTAGAATGAGCCTTACTAGTAGTAAAGGACATTGCATATACTTTGTGACTCCAAAATACTCTCATAAAATTATTGAAAGAATATGGTTTCCAATGATTTACACTAACAAAGCACATAAAGATTTCTAAAAATTAACAAATACAAACTGAATGCATGCTAAAGTTTAACACTTGATTGCAAAACATGAACTTTTAAAAAAATGACTAAAACCACTGAATTAAATTAACTGCACACTTATGAATATTGTGTTACCATAGTTAGTCCTTAAAAAGATTCAGCACATAAAACCCCCCCCAGAAAACAACATGAAAAATTTGGGTTGACAAAGTCTTCACATCTGTATAAAGCTAGTAGTACTATCTGTGCCCAAATGAAGTGCAAGTGACCAAAATAAAAGAAGTTAGTGGTTACAAAAGCAAAATCCATGCTAGTTTGAAGTGTTCTTGGATACCAGTTACTCCACAAGGGAGCTATACAAGTTAATGTCATTTCACAACAGGACTATACCTGATCTTACCCCAATTATGAGAGCAGTAGAGTCTCAGTAAAGCAAAGCCAGTGATTCTTAAACTGTCTCTTTCTTTGGTTACTAATACAAAGAAAATGTTCAGCTGAATTTACAAAGGACTATTTTGTCTGTGAAAAGGCTTGCAGGAAGATTTTCTAATGGCTTAGTGCAGCTCTTGAGGGGCTGGGAGTGGGAAAGTGTGAACTGGGTGAGTCCATATAAATATATACATATTTATGAGTTCATAATAAGATGCATTCAAGGACGGCTAACAGAATGTTATCTGGTAAATACCTCAGGATAGAGGGATTTCAAATGAACTTTAATTTCTCTTTAGATAATGCTCAGATTATTTTCAACAAAAAATCATTACTCATGCTCAACACAGAAGGAAAAATAAGGAAAAGCTGATGATTACAACCACCAAAGACTACAGGTAGTGAAGGAAAAGGATTCCAGGCAGATAAACATGGCCAGATTCTTTAGGAAGACAGGGTATCAACCCCACAGTATGATGTGGCTACTGAGAGATGAGAAGAATCAGGAGTCAGGAGAGCGAAACTGAAAAACCGAAGTGAATTTCGTGTTTGAATGAAAACTGCCAGAGCTTAGCACGTGAGTCTCCTGGCTCCAGCACACAAGGGCAGTTATCAACCTGGGCAGCATGGTATTTCACATAATTGGTTTACTTGGTTTGCACATTAAAAAGAAAAACATTAACTTCACAAAGAAGTCACAGATCAGGGACTGAAAAGACAGAGAAGGACAAAATTCCTGTTTTAATTGTGATTTTACAAGGCAGACTTTGTAGAAGCTTCATTTCATATTCCTGGGGGAGGGGAGAAGGAGTACTACATGTTAGATTGGATTATTCAGAAAAGATAGTTCCATGTCAGTCTTTTATGTGGAGATTCCCAGTTCAAATTCAGTGGTGACAGATGTGGAAAATAAGGTTTTTAGGCCTAATTAAGGCCATAATGAAGACTGATCCATTAAGACTAGTTAATACTCTGTGAGAGAACCCAGAAGGTATGCTCTCTATGTGTATGTATATGATAGTTTAGAGTTCTCTTAAAATGGTTAAAATAAATCAAAATTGAAAGAGGTTAAGTTTCAGTTACTGAGAAAATTAAGTTAAATATAATGCTAACTAATGGAAGCACTGCTTTCCTAATACTAGTACTTGAATGGTTCATAAGTACTGCAGGTCAAGGAAATTACTAATTGATTTGATTTTGTTTGAATTATAAAAACCAAAACAATTCTAATTTTTAAAAATTGATTCAGCATATTATACAACCAGTTTAAACTGTAACTTCTCTATTTAACTCCCGAACTCAGACTGTTAAATTCTTTTCTACATTCAAACAATTTCAGGTCCTGGGATGTTAGGTCCATGGCTCCTACTTGCTCTGGAGTGGGCCCTGACATTCCAGTGTCAGGCTAACCTGGCCCCTCTCTGACTGTGCCTTTAGTAAGCTAGTCCTTTCCATGAGTGCCCTTCTGGCTCTGGAGCATGGTGACAAAGGAGTGCAGTGTCTGCTGTGTACCTTTCCTGCGGGAAGATTCTGAGCATATCAGCCCTGCCATTCACTTCCTTTGCGCTCATGGAGACATTCATTCAGCAAACTCTCACAGCATTAGTTTACTCTCTGTACCCTGGAGACAGTATCACCAACAATGAGAAGTAATAAATGTAAGGACCTAGTACATGGTCTGTCTGGCATGAAAACAGCCCCTGAGTGTGCTGGGAAGACAGAGAAAATGGGTAAATGGAGTTCCTGCCCTATGTACTTATAGCAAGGAAAATAAAAATGTTGGCATGTTAGAAAAGCAAATCTATCTTATGCATGAGCACAAATGCTAAGATAACATATCTCATTTCCTCAGTCAGGCCTCGTCTGTACTATTTAATACCAGGGTCCACTCAGAAAGTCAGAATACTCAGCTTGCAGCTGCTGATTTATTGATCCAGTAACAGTGGAAAGTCTGAGTAAAATTTAAACCCAATGATGCTCATATTCATTAGTGAATTATCTCCTGCACTGTTAGATTCTTCATAATCCAAAAGCATGTTTTGTTTAGAAGGGCAAGAGTAATCATTACTACTGTATCCTAAGTCTAGTTAGTAGTTACTGATAAACTGTACCCAGAGGAACAGTATTTTAGAAAAGATAAAAACCACATAGAGTTTGGAGTCTGCGATGAAAACAGTTATCAGCACAGTAATAGGAAATATTAATACTGTGTGCAGCATAAGGGCAGTGTAATTAACAATCACTATAGAATAATAAGCCATTGTTATTATTTGAGAAGAAAATAATTACAAGGACAGTGAATAAAGAATATAGCTGGAATTGAACCAGATTGTAAAAATTTCATTTTTTTAAAAAAAGAGAAAAATGATTGATTCATAAAAATAATTCTGTATTTTTGATTAACAATTATCAGAAACCATTATTTCTTATGAAATCATAAATTCAAATATAACTGTGTAACAACCCTTTTGGGTCCTTCTGAAAAAATGTTAATGTAAATTAACAGTGCTTCTATGAGTAGAAGAGAAGCAAATGTCCTTTCACTCTGCTGCCTTTTAACATTCACTTTAAACTCATCCTTAATGTGACTCTTAAGGCACTGAGGCTGATGCATCAGGGTCAGAAGCTCTGGGCTCCTCCTGTCCTAACTATACCACTAGCTGTCAGGCCAAGGACAGACCAATTAACTCAGCAGGAGCACTGTCAGTAAACGAATTCCTATCCTGCTCAGTCAGAAAGTTCAATGAGATAATATACATAACCTTTGAAAACTACAAGATGCCAAACAAAAGGAAAGGATTAGTAGCGATTGTGGCCCAAGACAGCACTCTCACAAAACCTGCACAGTGCATGTGTCTGCGTGTACAACTGTGTGCATGTGAGGATCCAAAGGAAAATGAAAACTTTCAAATACTAACAATTTGTTACAGTGACCCTTGTCTGAGCAGCAGTTCAATTCTCAAAATTGAGCTATTTTCTTGCAGAGACTCACAGTCTTTACAATAGCTCTAAGAAGCAGAAACAAAATGTGACCTTTCTCATTTTAAATACAAGATGCCTGATTATTAAAGAAAGGAAATAACTTGGCCCAAATGAAACAAGTATGTGGTCCTGTGGTATGGGTTCTTAACCACTGGAAAATACCTAACAATGTCAGGCAGCGAATGGAGACATCAGGGTCTTTCTGATCTCCATGGCACCCCAGGGATATCTGAGCTATGTGGAGAGCTGCGTGGTTTCCATGGACTGTCCATTAAGACACCAGTAAGCCATCTTTGAATTTGGAGGACACAAAAGAGGCCTTACCCATCAGTATGAAAAAAATAATGCCCAAAGACTACATCTTTATAAAGAGTAACTGGCAACGAGGAATTGGAAACTTTAAAATATTCAGTATTCTTTGGCTGTCCGTATTCCAACTGAATCCAACTGTCCTTATCAGTTCAATCCTTATTAGGTGGAAGTCATATGAAAATTAAAAAACATTCTTTATGCACGTAAAAGTTTTACTAAATGTCAATGAGATGTAGATGATAAATGAAGAATTTCACAGTGGAAAATAAAAGGTAGACTCAAAGACACACTGTTTTTAACCATCAACTTAAAAAAAAGGCCACTCTCATCATAAAAGCTTAGTACTGTCGTAAAATATACCCCCCAAGTGTAAATAAACTTACCTTTGGTTTTTTGATCAGCAGCCTGGAAAAAAAAATCAGAAAGTCTTTAGGAAAAATAATGTGTAGATGTACACATATATGAAAGTTTATAAGCAGACTTTTAATATTAGAAATTTTAAAAACGAGTTTTTGTCCAGTTAATTTGTTATAATTTATTCTGGGAAAAACATTTCTATATGCTACTGAAAACGTGCCAATATTAATGTAAAGGCAAAAAATTCTGTATTGAAGCTCATTGGAGTTCTCTATTTTAATACAGTCTAAAAGATACACAATTTAAACCACAAGATACATTAACATAGCAAGAATGAAGACAAATGATATAATTTGGCAGTTTACTCATTTAATTTTTTTGTGGTACTGGGGATTGAATTCAGAGTGTTGAGCTATAGTCCCAGCCTTTTATTATTATTATTATTATTATTATTATTATTATTATTATTATTTTATTATTTTTTAAATTTTGAGACAGGGTCTTACTAACTTGCCCAGGCTGGCCTTGAACTTGCAATCTTCCTGCCTTAGCCTCCTGAGTAGGTAGGATTACAGACCTGCATCACGGAGTCCAGCTTAAGAAACATGACTACAAGTTTATCAAACTTTTTATTTTTAAAATTTACTAACAGGATTTGTAAAAGGACATTTGGCAAGACTGTAAAAATTGTATCTAGCTTTTCTACTAATACCAGTTTAATGTTCCTTTCCTTCTTTCTTAGACAACTCGGTTCACTTTAAGTAGACTGGCAAGGTCAACATTTATCCCCAGCAACATGAAGCTTCTTGAAACACAGCTGTAATGTTCTAGTTCTTTAGAAAAGACATTTTGCAGCTGTCACCCAGTATTTATTTCACTAGCACAACATCTATTATTTGTTAAATACAGATTTAGCATATTGATTTAAAAGAATAATACTGCAGAATGAAACTTGGTCAGGGTAATGGCTATGATAATGCAAATGAGACACCTAATGACTGCAAGGACAATGAAGCTAGTAACTCTAGCCAAACCTTTTTCTGAGCACCTTCTTTCTTTTTCTTTTCTTCCTGCTTTTTCTTTTTCTTTTCTTCCATCAAATGTTCCTCTTCTCGTGTTTCTTGTTCTTTCTCCCTATTAAATATAAAGAAAACTGGTATTAGTATGGCAGTCATTCTTAAATTAAAAAATGAAAAAAGTACTAGCTATAGAAAGTCTTGAGGCAGGCAGGTCACCTCTGGGATAGAGTCCACTTTGAGCGGATGTCAGAAATGGCCATTTACCCCACAGTACCAGATGCACATCCCTACTACTACAGCAAGTTGCCTGCCTCTTTTAGTGTGTCAGGTGTCTCATTCCCTGAGCCCACATTTGTCAGGCACCACCTTATCACCAGGCACTTATTAGGGATATGGATGCAATGAGTATTTAAGACACAATTTGTTTTTTGTTTTTTTTTTTTTTGGTTTTTCTCCGGTACCAGGAACCGAACTCAGGACCTTGCGCCTGCCAGGCAGGCGCTTTTGCCGCTGAGCTAAATCCCCAGCCCCGAGACACAATTTGTTTAGTCCAGGCCAAAAGTAGTGTTTCTCAAAGTGTAGTCTCAGGGACTGTCATCATCCTAGGTTCCATCCTGGCGTAACAAATAATCTCTGAAGTGATTTGCAGGCATACAATAATTATGTCCTTGTTTGATACAAAGATTTGAAAAAAACAAAACAAAACAGTTCTATAGCATGGTGAGCTACTGTAACGACACACTGGCTCATGGCATGGTGCGACTCTGCCTGGAAGGGGTTGTTATAGACAGCTAAGTTATATAGAAATATTATAGGCAGTCAGACAGGGCTAGGCCTTCAAAAGAATCAGTGCAGAAGATGGGATACACTGCACCTGTTGGGAAGACACAGACACATCCCTCAAGTGCCAGACTTCAAGACAAAAGATAAAATGAATGCAGCCACATATTTCCCCTAAGGATAAACACAGTGACTGATATTCTAAATAGGTATCCATCACCTTGGGAAAGCCTGGAAGAGCCACTGATCTACCCTCTCTGGGAAAAGGTCCTGTTCTATTTCAAGCCTGCTTGCTACAGTGACTTGCTTCTGCATTTGATCCCCATTTAATTAACATTACCTGAGCAATTATGTTCATAATCTGCAAGTGTGGTGGCACAAACCTGTAATCCCAGCATTTGGGAGGCTGAGGCAGAAGGATCACCATGAGCGAGGCCAGCCTGGGCTACAAAGTGAGTTCAAGGCCAGCCTGAAATGCATAGTGAGACCCTGTCTCAAAAAGACAAGAAACAAAAGAATGGGGGTGGAGGGCGCTGGGGATATGGCTTAACAATGCAGCACCCGTCTGGCAAGTGTGAGATCCTGAGTTTGATTCCTGGTATCCCCACCCACCTCCACCCCCACTCCAGCCACCAAATTATGCTCGGAATCTTATTGTCTCACCTCAGGCCCACCTTGTAATTTCCCACTTTTCCCTACCTTGGACCCACCTCACCTCATGGTTTTGCTCTATAAAAATCCCTTGAAAAGACAGGAAGGATCTTCTGGCAAACCACTTGGGACCCCTTCTGTCTCTCTCAGATAGAAGTTTTCTTTCCCCAGTAAATATATTCTGCTCTTAACCTCCATTGTTTTTTTGTTTGTTTGCTTTGTTTTTGTTTTCCTTCCAGTACCGAGAATCGAACTCACAACCTTGAGCTTGCCAGGCAGGTGCTGTGCCGCTGAGCTAAACCCCCAGCCCTTAACCTCCATTGTTCCTAGAATTCATTCTTTGGTTTTAGAGAACATGAACTCATACTGGACATCTTAGTAGGTTGGGAGTTTCTTTCCCCTTTATCAGGATTGCAGCAGCCTAGGAGCTGAGCTACAAAGGTGGAAAGCATTTGGCTGACATGGGGTAGTGAGTGTATCAGTGGTTAACTTGCCTGTTAGCTCCAAAATGACTCTTTAACACATGCTCTGGACAAAATGACAGAGCTTTTTGAAGCATTTCTCTTTACAGTGAGCCCAGTCTAGAGGCTTTCTCAGTAGAGAGCACTTGAGGGACACTGCAGGAGGAAAGGGATCCCCTGCTGTTTGAGGCAGCTGCACTGGAAGTGGTCAGCAAATGGGTGAGGGGCCACTGGTGATAGTTACAGCCATAGGCCCAGCTTGGGCAGCCTTTCAGCAACCTTGTAGCTCCGGCAGTCACCTTCCCAGGGCCCTCTCAATACAGACACACTGCTCTCCAAGCCTCTTGCTACTAGCCCCACCCCTAGCCTCATCTCTGTTGATCCTCCTAATAACATGGCCTTCCATACCAGTAAACCATGAACTCAGGCCTGTTGCACGGATACCCCACTTCTATGCCCAGGCATCAGTATGCCCCAGAGGGTTACACTAGGGCTCCAGCTTCCTGTGTGCCAAACAACTGGCAAAGGGCTGATAGCTACAGTTTGCCTGGGTCTTGCCAGTGCTCCTGCTGGAATGAAACACAGGGATCCAGGGGGACTTTCTGCTGCCCAGCACTGTGGGTCGTCCCATGGGCTCTACTCTGCTATCCAGTGGGCTGCAACTACACTTTCTTCAAAGAATGCACATCCTGACTTGGGGAGGAAGCTTCCTTCCAAGTCAGTCCTTCTTTGGGTATTCTCCTTTATCTTGGGCTCCATATCCCCCCCCCCCCCCCTTTTTTTTTTTTGGTCTTTTTGAGACAGGGTCTTGCTGTGCAGTTCAGGCTGGCCTTGAGCTCAATTTGTAGCCCAGGCTGGTCTCGAACTCGCAACGATCCTCCTGCCTCAGCCTCCCGAGTGCTGGGATTACAGACGTGCGCCACCACGCCCGGCCATATCCCCTTTTTTGTCCCTCTGACTCTCCCTCCTTCAATTTCCCTTTTCGTTTGTGGTACTGGGGGTTGAACCTAGCTAGGGCTTTCTACCCTGAGCCCCAGCCCCAGCCCCAGCTCTTCCCTTTCTCTCGCCTTTCCTTCCTTTCTGTTTTGAGACAGGGTCACCAGGCAGGTCTTGAACTTTGTATCCCTCTGCCTTGGCCTCCAGAGTAGCTAGGATAATACATGTGTACCATCATGCTCAGCTGGAATTTATTCTTAATTTAAAACGTATTGTACATGCATAAGGAATTTTGACCTGATATGTTTGTACATATTTAAATGCTATTGTAATAAAAATAATTTAAACTGGTATGGAGTACAGTGAGTGTAGGCGGATGTCTTTGTGAATACTTTTCTTTCAAAACAGTGTTTCTCAGTCTTTAGAGTCAGACACTTCCAAGACCAAGCTGTAATCTTCTCAATGATATCTCTGGAAATGGAACTCAGACATCAGCAGTACCGAAAGCTTCCCAAACACTCCAATTTCAGCCATGGTTGAGAAACACTGCTTTTATAAGAAGGTCTGCATTCATAAAGTACGAAAACTCATTATTCACTATCTTAGATAATACTTTCCAGGAATATTTTCATGGTAAAAGGTGGAGAGACACTGAGAGATTTGCATTTTCAACATTGTATAGTGCAGGTAACCCTTGGGAGTGATGGGTTGTGCTATAACCATGAAACTGCAGGTTCACACCCAGGGAGGCAGTGACACACCAAAACTAGTTCAACAGGCGCTGCCCATGACACTGGTGTATTTCCTTAACCTACAGCAGCATGAAACCCTTAAATTCACAGAATAAAATTAATGAAGTAGGCAAGTATATGGTACATTTAAAAAGGGTATTCAATAAGCCCAATGGTATTCACTTGCAAATTAAATGAGAGCCAGCCATTCCCTAACAATACAGTTAAGGTTTTACTATATTAGTAAAAAGAAGTGTAAATAATAAGCCCTTATAGCCACAAGACAGCTTACATTTTCCTGCTGTGTGCTCATGATTATGACACAGCATCATTCAGATGTTAGCTCTTTAGTAAAAGCTTTATCTAATTTCCCCCTAGGTAGCAGTAATTGTTTCTACCTGTAACTGTTAGTGTATAACTTCTTTCATTTTTCATTAATAATTTTGAACATTAACATCTAATCACATTTTCACTTTATGAAGTAATTCGTGTGTACAGAAAAACACACATGGTACAAAAAGATGGTTAATGAAGAGGAAAACTGGGTCCTTTCCCAATGACCATAGGCTTTCCCCTTAGAGGCAACACATACTAACACAGTTTCTTGGATGTCTTTAAGAAAATGTTCTCTAGCTGGGTAGTGATCCATTCATAGAGTCTCAGCTGAATCAAGAGGATTATGAAGTCAAGTCCAGTAAGACAACACAGTGAAGTCCAATCTCAAACAAAACCTCTTTATATGGCCATGTGCCCATCTTCTTTTGTTTTTTCTCCTTGGTTTTTTGAGACAAAGTCCCACTATGTAGGTCCAAGCTGGTCTCAAACTTGCAATCTTGCCTTAGCCTCCTAAATGCTGGTATCTATGTTTAAAACAAAAAACAAATGGGAGTATACTATTCACTCTTTCCTGCATTGTTTTATCTTCACTTAATGATCTACTCTAATACATATGGGAAGACTCAGCTCCATCACATGTCTACATAATATACTGTACATTGGTTGCTATTTCTTGAAGTAGCAATTTGAGATCTTAATGGTGTAGTTTCTACAATGATAGATGTGAATTTGCCCCTTACATCAATACCCCTATTTTCAGTTAAATCAAATAGCATCTGCTTTATAAGAATATAAATTTTCACTATGAGCTATGTAGTATACTGTGATTATTTTTTACTTTTTGTGGAGCTGTTTAAGTTCCTAATTGTTTTTCTTTTCCTTCTGCACTATGCTTATGTTTGTGATTTTATACCTTTCTGTCCACCTGCAGTTTGAAAAACAGGCCCTCTTGAATATCCTTTGCAGAATTCCTTCTCCTAGTCCAAAGGAGTGAAGAGTACCTCTGCTATAATTTTGACAATCTATAGTAATACCCTTGTAGAAAATAATTTAAGTGTGATAAAATGTTACACACAATTCACCCTTTTAAAAAAACATTTTAAGCATACAGTTCATTAGTGTTATATTTACCTTATGGTGCAACTAGAACTCTAACCTGGCAAAATGCAATCTCTGTTTCTATGAAACAACTCCATTTCCCCCTTCCCAGCCTTCGGGAGGTGCCATTTTCCTTTCTGCCTCTGAGTGTGACTACTAGATGTCTCCTTTGTGATCTGCATTCCCCTCATATTCAGTGACAGGACACTAAGCATCTACTCATAGGCTGTTAGTCATTCGTGTATCTTTTCTGGAGTCTGAGGTCTATAGTTGAGTCTGAGGTCTATAGTTATTGTCTTGTCACGGTCTATTTTTTCACACTGAACTCTTGTTTGTTTTACTGTATGATTTCTATCCAACTCAGTCTAATACAGTGGAAAGGAGAAATAGTTCAAGCAGAAGGAAAAAAAAAACAAAACCCTGTAAATTCCTCAGCAAAAACTACTACCCATCCATTAACATTCACTTGAATTGAACAACTGTCATCTGTGACTTCCCCTCCTTGAATCACACTCCCAATTTGCTAGAAAACACCCATGTGTCTTTTCAAGAAAGGGTATGTGGGAAGTCAATTTTGGAGTCCACGCATGTCTAAAAATAGTTGAGGGCTGCCTTTTTGTTTGACCAGTGGCTTGGTTTAGTCTAATGTTCCAGGTTGAAAATGTTTAAAAGGCACTGTGCCATCATACCTCAGAACCCATACTACTTAGAAGTCTGATGTTAGTTGATGTTTAGTTCCCTTTAGGTGGCATGTTGTTTTCTGCAAGAGCATATGGCTTTTTCTATGCCTGGGTTCTGAAATTCACAGTGATGTGCTCTGGTGTCTTTTCTATCCATTATTTGTGTTGAGCATTGGTGGACACTTAACATAGACCTAGTATTTTAGGCTACCATCTTGAAAACATCTTCCTACAATTTCTCAGTAACAATATGCTGAATCTCCTGCATCAATTATATATAATTTACCTTTTCTTTTAAATTTTCTACACTTTTTTTGTTGCTTCTGTTTTCTAAGTGCTTGGCTCAACTTGCCTTTCCAAAGTTTCTAATGTGTTTCTTTTAAAACTTTTATTGGTACATGTTTGTAGTACGTGATGATTATACTCCTTTGTGGCAAGTCAGTGCATACACACAATGCATCTGAATTCTTTTTTCATTCCCTTCCCCTCCTCTACCTATCCCCTTTCTCCAACTCCTGGTTTCCTTCCTTTTTGCAAAAGATCTAACGTATTTCTAATTACATGACATTTTATATTTTCAAGTTTTAGTAAATTTATGTTCTCTTGAATGCTCATTTTTCACAACATCCTGAGCTTGTTTCACAGATACAAAATCACTTCTACTCTAGCTGCAAACATGAACTGGGATTTTTCTGAAGGGTTCTGTTTTCTGCATTATCTCTGCTTCTCCTCTAGATGTGTCTTCCTCTGGTCTCACTTTTTTTGGAGGGGGCGCAGGGTTTCCAGTACCGAGAACCGAACTCACGACCTTGGGCTTGCCAGGCAGGTGCTGTGCCGCTGAGCTAAATCCCCAGCCACCCCTCACTTTGATCTGAGGGCTTTTTCTCAGCTGTCTAGTAATCTTTGGTTGTGCATTCAGGTTTGAATGTGAAGTATCGAAAACCAATTGAGAGCTTTGCATGCAAGAGCAGACTTGCTTCATGGTTGGCTTTGCTTTAGAGGGAACGGGACACCTCGCTAAAACAGCCTCAAATGCTAAACAAAACATGCTGTTTCTTCCTCCATGGGCACTTTATATGATTGCTCAAAAATTACAGTTAATATTTTCTTTTTTTTCCTGTCATTTTGAGACGGGATCTCGCTATGCAATTCAGGCTGCCTTGAGCTTACTTTGTAGCCCAGGCTGGCCTCAAAGTCACAACAATCCTCCTGCCTTAGCCTCCCAAGTGCTGGGATTACAGGCGTGTGCCACCACACCCAGCTATTTCTTTTTTTTTGAGACAGGGTCTCCTTATGTAGTTTAGGCTTTCCTTAAACTCACTATTGGCCAGGTGTGTGGTGGTTCACGCCTAATCCCAGCACTTGGCAGGCTGAGGCACCCTTTATTCTTTTTTTTTCCAAAGTGACTGATTTTCTTCATAGGAAATTATTTTTTGATTCATAGCATTTTTAGTATTCCCACCTTGAGCACTCAAACAAGGCACCTTTTATTCTGACTGTGACTTCCTATCCCAATTCCTATTTCTATCATACTGGTTCTTGCTCCTCACTGAAGCCTATTTCTTGAATCTTCTGTTTTCTTCTAAGCTATTTTCAACAACTGCTTTCCTAGAGAGCCTAAACCTCAGGACCATCTTATTTGTTTACTAATTAAGTCTCACAGGAACTATACAACTAATGTATGATATTTATTTAGGTAGGCATCAGGGACAAAGGGAGGAACTGACTCATTTAACAAATACTTTCTGGACAATGGCTTTAAAAGTGTTCTGGAATTTCAGTGGTGAACAAGTGAGAGTACATGTACGCTCAAGGATACTCACAGGAATGATATCAAGCAAATGATCATCCTGATAGTGCTGTCAGAACATGAAGGATGAGTACCTACAGGTCCCTGGTTGCTCACAGTAGTCCTACTGGGAGTCAGAGGAACCGTATGTCCTGATTTCCATTGAGAGTAGAAGCATCCTTTGTCCTCTGGGTTATAAATGCCTTGGTAGGGCTGGGGATTTAGCTCAGCGGCAAAGCGCCTGCCTGGCAAGCGCAAGGTCGTGAGTTCGGTTCCCGGTACCGGAGAAAAACCAAAAAAAAAAAAAAAAAAAAAAAATGCCTTGGTGGCATGACTCTTCTTGGTAGCCCCAAGAAAAATCTATTATCATTCAGGGCATTTATGTTCCCAGTTCCTGGTATATAAACTCAATGGCAAATTCTACTGGACAAAATCTTCTGCAAGTACACTTTCTTTACAAGGGATAGTTCAATTACTTTTCTTTTTTTCTGTTTTTTTTTTGAGACAGGGTCAGGCTGGTCTTGAACTCATTATGTAGCCCAGGCTGGCCTTGAACTCATGGCAGCAATCCTCCTGCTTCAGCCTCTCCAGTGCTGGGATTATAGGTGCATGCCATCACACATGGCAGGAAATTTCAATTTCTAATATGATCAAGTAATAGTTACTTATCTATACTTTGAGGGGATAGTAAGATAAGCCTGGATTTGGAAAGTTTTTTGACATACTGGGAAAGGGAAAAACTAGTAATATATCAAATGGGAAGTCAATAAACATTTTCCTAAGTAGTAAAACAGACTTATAAATGCAAAGGGATAAAGAAAATGGATGGCTACTAAGGGTGGGAAATTTTTATTTTTTAATCACAGAACTTTGTCTTTTTAAAATTACTATTAAATACACATGATCTACCATACACTTGTAAATGGAAGGCTATTATGAGTTTTTCCTCAGGGACTGTATAAGCTTTGCTCTTCTTCTTTCTAAATTTCTTGGCATCTCTTTCTTTCCCCTTTCCACATCCATCTAAGTATCCACTCTCCCCTGATCTCCAGATAATTCATGTTAGTATAACTAGTTCAGATCTAACTGTGTTTCTGTCTACACTCACGTAATATAGTAACAGACATACTTAAGAGATTTTTACAAAGGATTTCATTTAATCATTGTTTTGTAAAACTGGGGTCCCACTATACAAACCTTTTACATCTTGCAATTCTCATTTAATTCATGTAGGTGAAGGAGTTGCCCTCCTTTCCCTGAGAGAACCAGTTTATTATTTCTAATGGCTCCATAACATACCGTGGTGTGAATGTTATCGTGTCATACTCAACCATTTCTCTATTCATACCCAGCCACTCTATTTCCAGCTTATTGCCACTACAAATAATTCCAGCTCTCTACACAGCTTCTGCTAAAGAAAACAGCATTGCTTTGGTGGTCTAGCTTATGTTTCACTATTAGTGGGTACTAGGTAAAGAGGAAATGTGATCTGGGGTTCACTTCTGAGCCCAGAGCAAGTCTGACATCAAACTAGATAGAAATTATTCATATGTTATATTGGAAGGTATACTCTAGTGGTCTACTCACATTGACTTTTACTAGAGAAACAATAGATTCTTATGATCTGAAGTTTTAATATAAATGCTTCTTTCATTCTCAAGAGCTCAGTAATCACCTATCAGAAGGTGAGGGATATAGGAGGCAGTACTCACTTTCTCAGGCAGCCGGAGGAGGGGCAGAGTGAGTATAAGAGATTCTCCACAGGGCCTCCATGGTCACCATCACTCCATAGCTCCCAGTTAGGTAGCACATTTCCCAGAGAGACAATGACTTAAAAGATGAAATAATACAGGCAGACTGGGAATCCAGTCACTCTATGCAAAACTACTCTGGATGCAAAATGTTTCAAATTTCCAGTCCTTTTGTTAATCATTGTCTATATTTGTAAAAGAACAGGATTCAATAAAAGAGCATGGGGACCTGTTTTTGCCTTGGAGGTTTAGTTACCAGAAACTGAAAATTTTAAGGAAAACAAACAAAAAGCTTAGATAACAGAATAAAATAGAATGTTAAAAAAAAGTTATCAGAAACTGAAAATGTTTCTAATCTCAACCTAGTTTCATGTAGATCTGCCAAAGCTATATACCCTAACACTACACTGCTTAGACTTCAATGTCATTGCCTGAAAATACTCTCTAATTCATTCTGTGAGCATGAGGGTATGTGTGTGACATCATTATTTAGAAAGTTTGGTTTGCCAGGTGCAGTGGCCAAGGCCTGTAATCCCAGTACTTGGGAGGCTGAGGCAGGAGGATCATCACGAGCTCGAGGCCAGCCTGGACTACATAGTGAGTTTAAGGCCAGAATGAATTAATAGCAAACTCCTGTCTCAAAAAAAAAAACAAGTTTAGCTAATTGAATAAAAATTTCCTTGCAGTGTTTCAGTTAGGAAGGGCTCATAAAAATATTATTAGACAAAATTAAAAAGAAAAGGGGCAGCAGTATCCTGTGCAGTTGTCACAGAAAAATTAATTATTCAAACAAGTTTGCGGACTTGTTACATGCAGGAAATACATGCTAGACTCTAGGGGCACTAAGAGAAGGTAAGGCAAATCATCTTTGTTCTCCAGGGGCATATAAACTAATAAGAAAGAGATAATGCTGCTGAAGTACATTTAATACTCACAGACTATGAACAGAAACAGTAATGGGGAAGAGTATGCTTGGCATCTGGAGTGACAAGGATGTGGTTCCACAGTAACATCCAGTTACAAGCATACTGTAATTGAAAGCTTGTAGGCCAGGGTATACATGAACTGCCTGTAGGAATTCTGGGACCATCCAGCACAATAGCAGAACCAGGCCTGGGAAGGGACTCATGCACTAGATGGTTCTTATGAACAGGATGATAGGGTAGGAGTTTTTACTTGAGGACAGAAAGGTACCATGGTTGACAGACTGACTCTAAGGTCTTATGATGTTTACCTATGCATAATTCCTTCCCCTTGTGTGTGGGAGGGGACCTATGACTTGTTTCTAATCATGAGAATATAGCAGAGATAGATGCTACTCCCTTGCTGTGTGCCAGAAGACTCTTTCCTAGCACACTGGCCTTAAGAGTCTCCCTTCTGGTTACTGGCTTTGAGGAAAAGTGCTGCCATGAATCCCGTTTTGCCCATGGTCTAAGAGAGCTTAGATGCTCACCTTTCCCCAGAGGGGCCTCTCGATGAAGACTTAAGAGACCCAACTGCTAAGTCTAGCTTCCTAATCCACAGAAACATGCTCTTTGAGCTACTGAATTTATGTACTTTAATTGTACAGCACAGAAAAACAATACAGATGATGATTTAAAGCTTCAGGGGCCAGACAAGATGGAGTAAGCCCACTACAGCCTCTCTTGCTGATTACCACCTGGACAAGATTCAATGTAATACAGAAATACCAGAAGGGGAGCTGGGGAGAGATGCCGTGCTATAGTTTACATTTAGATGTTCCCCAAAGCCTCGTGCAGTCATAAGGCTTTTTCAGAGGTAGCTGAATCTAGAGTATGTGACTGATTCGTGGTGCAATGCTGGTATTAAGGGTGTGAGTGTTACATCTGCCCTAGCCTGCATACAGTACAAGGGTTTGTGGAGTCTTGTCTCTTGCTTATTGTTTTTGCTGTTTTCCCACTGCCATGAACTACTGCCACTCTACCTTGGAGCCATCTGATTATGGGCTGAAATCTCTTCAAACTGTGAGCTAAATAAACCTTTCCTCCCTTAACTTGTGGGTGTTGGGTGTTTGTCTCAGCAACAAGAAAAGTAACTAAGACAAGCTGATATATAAACAGGCAACCTGTATGGGGTGACTTGTCATTTCCTCTCTTCTCCTGAAACTCTCATAAGGTTGCAGACTACCATCAAACACTATTTATTGGCAGGGGTGGCATACACAGTTAAAACAGAAAGAAATCCCTTTTTTACCAGAGGAGTAGGAAAAGGAGCTCCTGGGAGCTAGACAGTATAGGCGGATCTCAGAGAGGAATTGGCTGGACAAGGGGATCCACAAACAGCAGAGCAAGGCTGTGAGAACCAAAGGGCAACCAAAGCCCTACCTCAAGTCTCAGATAAACTCCCAAACCATGCAGGTCAGGCCAGGCCAAAGCAGTGCAGGAGGATTGTGATGGTGACCTGACCTGGAGCCCCTGCCCACAGGAGAGGAGGTCTGGTCCTAAATGCAACCTTTACTTTGGAGGGTGGGAAGGGATCAGAGACCTAAAGGGAGGCATGACAAAACCAATGGGCCTGAAGCTTTTCAAAGAACTCTGACGACTTCTATTTTAGTAATACAGTCTTTGGCCCAGGATTTAGTTCTTAAGATTTACTATTGTTGCTGAAACAAAACAAGACAGCAGCAGCATTTGGTGCAGGGCTCTTGTGGCCTGCTTTATCTGACTTCTTGAGAAAAAGAACTTCTTGATTCTTACCCTAGAAACAAACACCTCAGGCTTGTTACCCAGCCAGCACCTCCTACACTGTTATTTTCATCCATGGGGCTGTTAAATCTCAGAACACATGCCACTTTTCACTTTGGTTGACTCTGCTCTGTAAAATAAGGCTGATCACCTATGCATATCCATTTACCTTGTGGCATCCTTTACTCCTCCAGCTGGTGATGGCACCCTAATTCCCACAGAGGACCACTTTCTCCCTTCACTTGGCTCCAAGATGCACTGTGTCTGCTAATGACAATAGCACACCCCAGGGACCACACCTGAGGTGAGCCAGAGCTCACAAGCTGAGGCAGGAAGCTGCAGTTGCCTTCTCTCACCACAGAGATTGCACAAATTAAAAGAATACAAGAGGTAAAGAGAAGTGCTCACCTTCTGACCTGTAGCCTCTGAGCCCAGGAAGAAGCCATTTCTGCAGTAGGATTCTCAGTGCTGTACTCCCCAGCACAGGGTGGGCACAAGGGCAACACCAGGCCAATCAAGACATTCCTGGGAAAGAAGCAGCACACAGCCAAGCAGATTCACCTCACCAACTTCCCCTACAAGGCCAGTCCACCAGGACCTGTCATCCAGTTCTCCGGGCAGCTACCGTCTGTTTTGGCTTGACAGCTTCTTCAATTTTATTAGCTACCTAATATTGTTCGAAAGCTCTTCTTCCTCCTAAATTAGTTATTTTCCACTGCTTGTAACCAAAAATCCTGATAAATACAGTGTATCAACAATATACATTAAAACTAAGTACTAAATGGATGCAGTACTTTTAGTTTCAATTTGTCTTCAAACTAATGAGGTTTAGTAAACACTTTTACCACTATAAAATTACTTTAGTATTACTATGTTAACACATCCATTACAAGTGCAGAAGTTGTAGCTACCCTTCTGTGAATATTTTTTCTTTTAAAGTAGCCTCAAATTTTAAAAATGACAGTATAATTTTAATGGCACTTTATTTTCACAGTCTACCATATAATGACACTTGGCTACTATGCATACTTTGAATTGCTTAAAGTAATAGAAGAAAATCTCCACCTTGTCTCTCTGATGCAATAGTCCTTGCTGGTATGTCTAGTGTGCATGCTACAGAATAGTTGTTAATAATGATGAGGATTTCACTGTATGCTAGAAAATGTAAAAATAGGTACTATGTAACCTACGATAAAAGCAATGCTTTTCCCAGTATTTACTTCCAAGTGCTGAGGAGTCAGAAATGGGGACTATACTAGCTATTTACTTACTGCTTCTCAGTGTTAACCACTGCAGCTTGCCTACTCCAGGAAAATGGGATCTTTAACTACTTTTCCTTTACCAGCTAGCACAAGGTCCAGCTGTTTTTTTTTTTTTTTTTTGGCAGAGGGCGCTAGAGATACATGTCAGGAGAAGAGCAAGCATGGTGTGGCATGTCACTCCCTGTGCAGGGGGTATACAGTCCCATGAACTGCTTTCACCACAGATAATGGATTTCCAAAGTTCCATCCATGTGCCTCACAGCACCTTCTCTTCCATGCCCTCCTTGGGTGTTCCCTTTCAGTCCCTCTATCTGTTCTTCCTACAGTCTCTAAAACTGCTTTACTTCTGACCAGCCAATGCTTTACCACTCTAATCCTCTGCACAGTTAATAATCATTTACAGTAAACTTTCCCAGTTCACATTACTATATTTTCTCTCTGATAAACCCTTAAACAAGAGCCTACTTTAATGTTGCTAATATATTACAGATTTTAAAAAATACTGTCACACCAATAAATAAGTAAAATTCACAGATATGCCTCATTGTTGAATAAATTAAATTTGTAATATTCAACTAATAGCACACAGACCTGAAATATCAAAACTGACAGAGTAAAAGAACTCTATCTGACTGAATTTGGCTATTATCACAGCTAACTCCTTATTTCTATGTTCTGAAACTTGTAATACATTTGTGTAGGCTTAGAAAAGACTCTCCTTCATGACTATGAAAGAAGGACAAAGTCCCAGCACCATCTAACTGTGGGCAGTTACCAACATGGGAAATGGACTGCAGGTGATTGTCAGGAGACCATCATAGTCAGATTCTGCAGTTCTGTGAACTAACAGGACTGTTAACAGTGTAGGTTGAGCTTCAGGAGCTACTAAACTACCTGGTGCTCAAAGGTGGATTCTAATTTGGGAGAGCAGGCAGGCATACAACACCTGGGCAGAGATAGCTTGATGATAATCTCTGCAAGGGAAAAATCAAATCAAGTATAAAAAGAGATGATTCTACCATCCAATTGGCCCTTGATCCAGAAACATCAAAAGCCTAGGGATTATGAGTGAGGACTGCAGCAGAAAAGGTTTCAAGAGTATGTATCGTAGTGATAAACTGATAAAGGATTCACGTATCTGTTTCAGCAGTTTCTATAATGAAACAAAAAGTAGGGGAAAAATGTGACTAACTATATCTGTGCAGGAAAAAACCCCACAGATACAAAAAGGCTTGTTGGTATTTCATAAATGTGCAATGTAAAATTTCATGTTCCAAAAATGACAAAGAAGAATACATTTGGAAAAATATGAATTAGAGAAAAAAAATTTAATTTTCTACTTTATTTTTAAGCACTCATCAGATTTAGATGGAGGAAAAAAAAGGCTAAAAGTATAGATATTAGAGGAATTACTTAAGAAATAATCAAGTTTAATCTTCCATGATTCATTCAACAGACACCAGCAGCATATGGTTTACTGGACCAAACTGAGATCACACTGAGACCCTGACTTGTTCAGTCTCCTACTTTATATAATAACAAATGTTTACTAGCTAAAGGCTGCTGTTCCTACACCTCAAACTGCTGTCTGGAAATCAATGTCCTAAATCATTAACTCTAATATTCAAAGTATGTGAACCTGTAGGAATCATGTTTTTTTTTTTTTTTTTTTTTTTGTTTTTCTCCGGTATCGGGAACCGAACTCACGACCTTGCGCTTGCCAGGCAGGCGCTTTGCCGCTGAGCTAAATCCCCAGCCCCTTGTAGGAATCATGTATCCAATGCTATGCTAACATTTGAATTTGAAATTTGAAAAAGCAAATGTTTCTTGTTATTCTTACAAAATCAATGTACTTCTGGTTGCTGCCAATTTGGGGTTTTCTGATTTAAAAAGAAAAACCAATCAACCAATTCTAGAGTTTACCTTCTTGGAGAACTCTAGTGGAATCACATCTAGTAACAGATTAATATGTAATCAGAGCTAATCTACAATTTGCCCTTTGGTGAAAGCAATGAGCAATTTACCAAGTTATCTTACCATTTATGATTCAATTCCTCTCTCTGTTCTTTATGGATTCTCATTAATGACGAGAAAACACAACTGTTCTTTAATGGAAGAAAGTCTGTCTAGCACTCAGGCCCCTAAGTTTTCCAGGGGATACCTCAAACAGTGATGATCACGTACTGGAGCTCTTATTTTCAGCCTTGGAGTACATGACGGTTGGGTTTTCTCTGGCCATTTCCTGCAATCTCAGCGGTCAACAAACATGATGGGAAAACTCTGGGAATGTGCAAAAAGTTAGCAATTCTCTGGATAACTCAGGCAGCATAGTCCAAGTGTAAAAGTTTCTGATGATTTCGTTTAATCCAGATAAAACTTTCAAAATGAAACTATCCTCCATAAATTCCAAGTTCTAACTGAAAAATCACTAAGGGGCAGACAATTTGAGGTTATATCTTTTGGAAAAAACTAATGACAACAAGAGGTGTCATTTACTAACCCCTACACTAGTAGTATATCATTTGAAACACTCTTACTGAAATGAGGATCACCAATCTTAAAAGCAGCAGAATCTGAAGCTTAGAGTATCTCAGTGGCCAGGCCAATGTAATGACACTAGAATAAGTGACAGAGCTACCGTCCTAGTTGCCGGCTGACTTGAGTCCCAAGCATAAGCTTCATTCATAACCCCACAAAGCATTCTTAAAGGGCGTAACTCCTTTATTGTAGTCCAAAGTGAGAGCTATACAGTTCAGACTTGCAACAAACTGAAAGGCTGAGCTCCCATTTTGAAAACTGAAAAACCTAATGACAACTATCTCTTAAATAATTATGAGAGTACATCTGATGGTACTATAACAAAATTCCAAATGCAACATCCTCAAGATGTTTCTCTTCCACATTCCAGAGGGTGGCCAGGCATCCTTGTTCCATGACATCATCTTGAGACTCAAGTAGTTCTTTTATTCTTTAGAGGAAGGAAAAGAGGAGTTGGAAGCTGAGTATAGTGATGCATGCCTATAATTTCAGCTACTCAGGAGACTGGGGCAGGAGGATCCCAAGCTTAGCTGCTCTGGGCAACTTAGTGAGACTCAAGGACACAAAGATCCTAAAAAAAAAAAAAAAAAAAAAAAAAAAAGACTGGGGGTATAGCTCCATGGTAGAGCAACTCTGGGTTCAATATCCAATACTGAGGGGGAGGAGGGAAGAAATGAAGAGCAAATAACTTCCTTTTTAGTTAATGCTCTGGCAGTTTATATGCTATCTCTGTTCATATCCACTTGCCTCTATCTAGCCACGCGGCAGGCTGGGAAAATCTTGCAAATGCCCTATAACTGCTTCAAAAGGAGTAGAGAGAAGATAACTTCAGTTAATTAGCAGTTCCTGGGACCAATGGACAGTCTGGCCACCTCTCCATAAATCTTTTTAATCATAATTTTTCTAAAACGTAACAGATACACATATAGACACACATTTCAATCTGTTTTACTTAGAAACAGATAATATATAAACAAGCCCCAACCTTCAACTTTATAGAGTATGGCCAAAATAACATTAGGCAGAAACTTCCTCAAGAGATTAAAATGTCACCAGTTACCTGCTATAGCTGTAGAAAAATCTTATTACTGCTTCTGCAGAATGAATGAAGTTCATGATAAATGAACTTCTAGGATGACACTGTTACAAGACTAATTTTATATAAACTAAGTTGTCTTCAAATATAAGACACACAATTATTTTATGTCATATTAATGAAAAATGATGACAATCACAGTAAGTCCCTGACTTACAAATAAGTCAGATTCATTCATAAGTCAAACAAAGTGAGTCTTAGATATCTCTCACACAAATACACAATGTATATTGCTTTGTGCTTCCTAAGAGTACCTCCACATCACCCTTGCTTTTCCTCTTGCTTTCAGACTTCCTGGGCTCTGACTAAACACTGTACAGCATCACACTGTACAGTACACACACAGCAGCACAACTGTGACAATGTCCAGCAGACATGTGAGATACTTCTGCAATTTGTTTGCATCTACGAATGTTCATAATGTGAGGTCTGTTCCTATCTGTGAAAGTTCACAGTGCAAATGATCCTGTCAGGACTTCCTATAAAAATGAACCTTTAGGAATTTTACTTATCTCTTTTATGAAGTATCCTCATATTAAATAAGCTTCACAATATAACTTCTAAAGACAATACAGTATTTTCAGTGAGGATAGTGCATAATGTACTGAGTCCCTCTGTTGTTTTATTTAGATGCTTTCATTCTTTTTTTAAAAAAATCACTAAGCCTTTTAGTTTGTACTTGGTTCTGTATGTGATTATTCCAGCTGGTTCTGTATTTGTGATTACTGTCTGAAGAGGTGTTTTCAGAAGCAGACTTTCTAAAACGAAAGGGTATGATTGAAGGTTTCAACATTTGTTACCGGGGGCTGGGGATTTAGCTCAGCAGCACAGCACTGCCTGGCAAGCGCAAGGTTGTGAGCTCAATTCCCGGTACCAGACAAAAACCAAAAAAACCCCCAAAAAAACAAAAAACCAAAAAACATTTGTTACCAAACTGTTATCCATAACCATTTTAACAATGAGCACTTTTATTAGCGGAGTAATGTTCTTGCTTCAAAACACCCTCAAAAAGCACTGAATATAACTTTTAATCTTTACTAATCCGAAAGAAATCTTTGTTAGTCTGAAAGAAAAAGTATCTCAAACCAAGTGTGGTGGCGCACGCCTGTAATCCTGGCACTTGGGAGGGTGAGGCAGGAGGATTGCTGACAGTTTGAGGCCAACCTGGGCTACATAGTAAGTTCAAACCCAGCCTGAACTACATAGTGAGACTCTGCCTCAAAAAAACAAAAACACAGAAAGAAAAAAAAAGTATCTTGATGGTTTTAATTTACCATTCTTTGATTATTATTAAACATATTTTGCCATATTTGTTAATGAACATGAATTTAATTTTCTGTGAATTACTTGTTTCTATCTTGTGGTTCATTCATTAGGTTCTTAGTGGATTTTTTTTTATCCTCTAACACTTTACAAAAACTTATATACATATATGTTAAACAGATCAACCTTTTTTCATTTACAAACATATCCCCATTTTCAATTTACCTTTTTTGATGCTCAGAATTTTAAAATTTTTATAAAATTCCACAAAAAATTTCATGAGATTTTATGTGCAGAAAATACCCACATTAGCATTTTTATTTTCTAGATTTGTTCATGTCTTTCTTTTATGCAGATGATACTTTATTTAAAATTGATTTAGGCATCTGGTTGACAATAGGCTGTACCTTGCTTGCTTGCTTGCTTAATCATGCAGAGTGCTTGTGTGTCACTTAGTGCCCCAGGACTAAAGAATCCTCCCCGCTACTCATAACAGAGTGCTTTTGCCAGGATTATACTACTTTCACCATTCCAGTTTCATAAAATTTGGTTATCTATTAGTTTTCTTTCACTACTCCTTCAAAAATGCTTTATTCTTTTATCCTTCTAGATGAAATTTACAATCATGTTGTGCGTTAAGCCTACAAATTAGTTAAGCTGAAAGCTGTGCAGGATTTAGTTCTTCTATACATCTTTCCACCCTCCCCCCCCATTTTACTATCACTCATTTTTCTCTTATTTATTTTGGTGCCAGGGTTGGAAATCAGAGCATCACACATGCTGGGCACAATTTTTCCATTGAAATGCAACCCCAGCTCATTATTTTCATATTTATTTTCTTTCACATTAAGCTCACATCTTCTCATTTTATAGTTTTAAAATCTGCCATTATGTGTAAGACCAGATAATCTATGTATTGTGTACATGGTTACTGATGGTATGCATCTAGTGAAATCATGGATTTATCTACATCATATCATAACTTTTAAGTTGATCATCTTGACTTTTGCAGGTATACAATCTTAATTATAATCGTATTTTTAACCTTATTTTGAAATTTTGTGCAGTGGTAGGCAGAATTCCAAGGTCTCTCTAAGGATACTGGCTCCTGGTGAACACATACTTTCTCCCAGTTATTTAATTAAACATCAATATAGGAACTATTTTAAAGGGATTCTGCAGATGTAATTTAAGTACCAGGGACACTATCCAGGTGATCCTGACCTAATTACATGATTTGAGTTTAGAAGTGAGAGACAGAGGAAGCCAGAAG
>NW_004955506.1:4552440-4567949 GCF_000276665.1 Chinchilla lanigera
AAAAACAAAAAACCAAACAATCAAAGTATGGTGAGGATTCAACATATAGTTGCTGACTTGAAGATGAAGGGTACAAGGCAGGGAGCAGAGCTTGAGAGCAGCTCCACTGACAGCAAGCAAGGAAACAAAGACCTCAATCCTACAACTGCAAGGAATTGAATTCTGTCAGCAACAAGGATGAGCCTGGAAGCAGGTTCTTCTTCAGAGCCTCCATCTGTGAACTTAGCTGTTCAGCTGTTCACTGAACTCAGCTGTTCAGTCATGTGAGACCCCCATTATGCCCTCCAAAATAGCTGCCCTACAGAACAGTAATCTACACGTATTGTTCTTAAATCTCTAAATTTGAGATAATGTGTTATGCAGCAATACATTATGAAGCAACAGAAAACGAATACATCTTTCTTTTTACCTGGCCTGGACTTGGGAGGCAATGCTAAAGATTAAATAGTAATGTTGTTAGTGTGTCTTAGCAGTCTTAGAATACTCAGGAGTCAGAGACCACATTAGTAATAAGAACTTTATAATTTGATATAAAGACTTGTTAGCTGAGCGTGGTGGTGCACACCTGTAATCCCAGCACTTGGGAAGCTGAGGCAGGAGGGTTGCTGTGAGTTCGAGGCCAACCTGGGCTACAAAGTGAGTTCAAGACCATCCTAAACTGCACAGTGAGACCCTATCTCAAAAAAGAAAAAAAAAAAAATTATTAACTAGTAAAAAGTGAGTAAACTTTAAAATAGGTCTATAAGGAGTCTGGAAGGGGCAAATGCAGGAAGCATATAGTTACTAGCCTCAACCTGAAGGTATGTGTGTATAAGAAAGGGGTCAAGAGCACAGAAGAAGCTCCTTCCAGGCAGGACTGGAAAGGGCGGGGCCTCCACAGAACACATAGCAGGACAGTAAAAAAGGAATCTAGCCGAGGGTACACATCAGAGTTGGTCCACAGGAGAGCCCTACTGGTAGGAGAAACTTCCTGGAGGGCATGGTAGCCCAACACTGCTTTATAAGCACAGAAGTGAGCACTCCCAGGACTCCGTCAGGCCAATCTGCTGACTGTTGTGCCAGAAGAAAGCACACAGAAGGCAGGCAGAAGGTCCTTTTGTCTCTATCGCCTCTCCTTCCACTGCCCTTCCAGTGCGCTTGACTGATAGGACCCAATATGAAGCCAGTCACCTGTTTATAGTGCCCAGCTCCAGTAGCTGGATTTGGATTTACACAGACTGGGAACTGACAGATAAATTGCTAATTGGCACAGCCCATCCCTTGGCTACCTGGTTTCCACACATACCCACTACACACATTTGAACTGACATGAAGCAACAAAATAACTCTGTTTTTACCCACCAACATGCAGCAGTCTCTTTTCCTATAAATGAAGATGTTCTTACTTTCTTCAAATGAGACATAATCCAAAGAATCACTATATTTGTTACTGGCAATAGTAACTAATGGCAACCTAATTACTCCTTAGAGTTCAGTTCATTCCCACCATATATTGTTCTCTAAAGAAAAAACTGGTAAATTAACTTCTAAATATTTGTACATAAAAGAAGAAAGAAAGATCAAGAGCAAGAGCAGCAAATTCTCATTTCTAAGCCAGGGATCCACCCTAAATTTCCTTTTGTCCTTAATCAAAACCTTAATCAGTGTTCTTTCTTTTTTATTTTAAAGAGAATAAAAAAAATAAAGTAACAACATAGACAAAAACAAAACAAAGCAAAAACAATAAAAATTGTACAGGGTTTCAAAACAAAATGATAGGAATTAACAGTGGTTGTTATATTATATATTGTTATCTCCAATGAATTTGCTCAGATTACCAGATGTAATAGTGTTCTTAACATGACAGGACGACCTGAACCTTCCTCCCTGAAGGAACACTGCTTAACATCATACCTGCCTTCTTTGGGTACTGCAGTTTTTTGTTACTCTTTAATATTGTGTACAGAAATGCTAAAGCCATTCCAGAGAATTGTCTCCCTCTATCCCCTACTGTACAGCATTACCCCAGTTTCTCCTCAGCACTCAGGATTAAGCACTCCAGGTAGTAGGGTAATCCCTCTTCTACCTGTTTGTTGAGCAGCAAAGGAGAGTCACACAGGTAGTAGCTTCATCTTCCAATTCAATAGACCTATACCATGTCCTGTGCTAGAAATATTTCCCATTTGGAAAGTGAGAACTCCAAATCCTAGCAGAGTTCAAAAGTTGGTAGGATGTCAAGCACAAATCCAGAATGGGTCATTACACACAGTGAGAGACTGCTTTTAGAGCTCTGTCATTAAGTATGATAATGGAAGGTTGGTGTGTGAATTTGTCATACTAAATATCCTGCTCACCCTAATTTGTATCTAACAGGAGAAATACGGATACTGAATTGTCTTCTCCTTTTGATTCTGTTGGTTTTTTTCCCCACCTATTCTACGTCCCTCTTCTCTCTTGTCTTCTTTAAAACTAGCTAATAGTTTTTATTATTCAATTTTCCCACTCTCCACTAGTTTGGTACCTAACTTCTCTTTTCATCCTTTTACTATTTACCAGAGAGCACCTTTTCTCAATGTGAGTTCTATAAAAATTGTGTCCTGCAGAAAATATTGAGTGACTATTTTTTTCAGTTCCTACAAGGATAACACCCAGCTTGGATCATTATAGATAAAAGAATTTATTATATACAATGGATGGCTTAGCACAGATGTTTTAGTAAGCTTTGGATGCTATTAACAAAAACACCACAGACTAGATGGGTTAACCAACATCTGTTTCTCATAGTTCTGGAGACTGGGAAGTTCAAGATCAGGTGCCAGCTTGGTCAGTTCTGGTGAGGGCCTCATCCTTGCTTGTAGATGGTCATTTTCCTTTTGTGCTCACATGTTGGAGAGCAGAGGGAAAGAATTGAGCCCTTTCATGTCCCTTCTTATAGGGGCACTAATCCCATTTACAAGTATTCCACTGTCTTAACCTAAATACCTCCCAAACACCATCACTTAGGAGGTTAAGATGCCAGCATATGGATTGCGGGGGTGGGTGGTGGTAAATATATTCAGTCCACAACACCTAAGGCAGTGATGGCAAACTTATAGCATGCATGTTACTGTGTTTATTCTTCTTTTAAGACAGAAGATGTTAATGTATGAGTTGTTTTTCCTAAATTAAAACCTAAGTATTCAGTTTTAATAGCAGCATTGGCACGCTGTGATAAATAAGTGGGTTTGAGGTTGCAGTTTGTCTTTAAAGGGTTCGTCATCACTGACCCAGGGTATGGCGAACTTTTTCTAGTAAGAGCTATACAGTAAGTATTTTGCGCTTTGTGGATCCCACAGTCTCTATTCCAACTACTCATTTCTGGTGTCAAAGCATTAAGCAGGCATTGATAATACTTGAATTAATGGATGTGGTTGTGTTCTAACAATTATTTCTTACTAAAACAAGTAGGTTTGATTTGGTTCACAGGTTAAAGTTTGCTATGTCTGCTTTTGAACACTAGTAGGTGATTCTCTCACTAAAGCTGGCTGTGAAGGACTGCCTTATATATGACATCATGCGTCTCTGACTCAAAGTCCAAGACAAAGGACAAAGACTTTAGGACATTTAGTCTCTCTCTCTTTTTTTTGCACTGGGAATCAAACTCAGGACCTTGTGCTTGCCAGGTAGGCACTTGTGCCACTGAGCTATATCCTCAGCCCAGGACATTTAAACTATATTTACCCTTTTCCAATTTTTTATGCTGCTGGTATCTTTATTTTTGCTGTTTCATACCATTAATATTACTGTAGATTTATTTATCTATTTATCTTTTTCAGTACTCTTCACTCCTTCCTGCATCTCCATGCTTCCATGTGGGATAATGTTTCTGCTACATGAAGAACTTCTTTACAGTTCTTTACAGTATATGTTGATGAATTCTCTTTTGTTTCTTCCTGTCTGAAAATACCTATTCCTACCTCATTTGCTTAATATATGGATTTGCAGTTATTTTCCCACAACACACTGAAGGTATCTACAACATGTTGAAGATTATTTTCCTACAACATGTTGAAGATATTGTCCCACTGCCTTCTGATTTCCATTTCCTCTGCAAAGGAGATCATCAGTCCTTATTGTTGCTCCTGGGAAGGTAATGTATCTTTCTCCTCTTTTGGCTTTTGTTTTGTTTCATTTGTTTATGAGACAGGGTTTAATGTTGCCTAGGCTGGCTTCAAACTCCTGGGATCAAGAGATTTTTGCATCGTAGGCTCCCCAGTAGTAATCTGGGGCTACAGGCATGTATAAGCATGCTGATCTGTTCCTCTGGCTGATTTTACAATTTTGTTTTAGCAATTTTTCTATCTTTTTTATTTTGTTTGTATCTACATAGATCTACAGTGAATCTTAACCTTGTACCTTGATAGTTTTATATAAGTTTTAGAAAATTCTCAGTCACTATCTCTTTAAATATTATTTCTAGACCAATTTTGCATGCCTGTATCTGGTAATGTGAACAACTACTTTGAAGACAACAATGTGCAATATAACAACCATTGTTGAATTCATATCATCTTGTTTTTTTTTTTGAAACTATGTATTGTTTCTATTTTTTTTAAATTATTTTTTACTCTTTAAAGAAAAAAAAAAGGAATTTAACAGAAACTATATCTCCAAAAAAAGCATTATTTCTAATCTATTTGTTGTCTTCTTCTGGTGTTCCAATTATAAGTACTTTAGACTTTTAATAGAATCCTATTTGTTTGTTTGTTTTGTTTTTTTGGGGTACTGGGAATTGAACTCAGTACCTTGCGCTTGCCAGGCAGGCGCTGTGCCACTGAGCTATATCCCCATGCCCCCCTATTTGTTTCTTTTGTATTTTTTTCCCCTTTTATTTTCACTTTTTATCCTTCTGTCTCTCTGTGTTTGGCCATCGATATTTTCTTCTAGCCTATCTTCCAGTTAACTAATTTCTATTTAATATTTTCAGCCAAAATTCTCCACTTGTCACTTACTTTACTGGTCACATTAACCAATATTCCTTTCAGCTCCATATCTGACATCTGGATCTCCTGTGGGTGACTTTAATGCCTATTTTTTTTTCTTGATATTTGAACTTTTTATATGCCTAGTGTATGTCTATTGGGCTTGCATGTAAAAAATTGTGTAGATAATGTGAGTTTCTAGATGATGTTATCTTCCTCTAGAAAGGATTTAGTTTTGCTTACAACGGACACTTCAAAGTCGGGATGACTCACTTTATTCTAGCTGATGCAGAGGTTTTAAGATTACTGTTAGGCTGATCCTACTCCAAGAGTAAAAAGTGGCTTTTTGAAGAGTGGTTCCCAACTGAAAGCTGGTATATTTGCCAAAGTCCTTCTTCCTGTCGCCCTTGAACTCTAGCGTGTGGCCCCAGCTTCCAATATCTACTAAAAACTCCATTTGGCTTCTTTTTTTTTGGTGGTGCTGGGATCAAACCCAGGGCCTTGTGCATGTAAGGCAAGAGTTCTGCCACTGAGCCACCTCCCCAGCCCTCCATTTGGCTTCCTAACCACAACCTTCTGCTCTCCTTTTCAGAGCTTTGGTCAGTAAATGCTTTCGAAGGGTCATGTGGAACCAAATATTTATTCTGCCTCTTTAGACCGCCCTTCTCTCAAAAGTCCCCAATGCACTGGTACTAGCTTCTAATACTTTCAAACATCTGTTTTCATTATCTACCTTGCTTCCACAGCTCCTTAGTTTTTGGTAGATCTGACACAGCTAGTCTGCCCTAGCCAGAAGAATGTGACTTGAACTGAATGACTCTCTAGGAAGCAATAGGAATAGTCTCATAAATCTCCTTATGATGTAGAAGAATAACAGAGTTCTTTGCATTCCAAATAATGGTCTTCACTGTTGTTTTAATATGCTGTTGCATTTGTCTCAAATTCTCTTTAGAATAAGGTTTTAAAGAAATACTAAAACTGATGTATTAGAGCTACCTTGGAGGACTGAATGCAACTGAGAAGATCTCAAAGAAACCATCACCCAGTCAGTGTGAGTCACCACAATGCATAGAAAGAGATCTCTGCCAGTGAAGTCATGGGAGGACATGAAGGTGCGGTCCCTGGAGGGAAGGAGCCCAAGCCTGCCAAAGCAATAATAATCTGGAGCTAGTAGGCTGTCCCTTAAAAATGATGTACCCCAAGTGAAACACAGAAACAAAAAGAAAAAAAAAGAGTACATAAATAAAGATGTGTACAGATTCACAGAATACCTGACACAGAACTCACAGATGATTCCCAATGGAGAAATGATAGAAACAGCCAGCCAGGAAGTAAGGGAAGAAATCACAGCTCCTTTAAAGAAAGATAGCTGCCAGGAAGGAAGTTGATTAAAAAGACAAGCAGCCAAGAAAAATGCAATAGTATGTTTTCATTGAAGAAAACCTAGCCATGGAGTTGCAGATTGCCCAGGAAGCCTTAAAAATCAAGAAATGACCATTGGGGTATGTTACCTGCGTGGGTTCACAGAGCATGAAATAACCAAGTGCGTGGACCCAGCTCTTGATGAATTTCCTTTTGCAAAATGCTTTGTGGATAGACAGGGCACCTGTCCTGATCTTGTCCCGACAATCCCAAAGTACTTTACGCTGATGGTGATGGCTGCAAACTTGTGCGTCTGTCTGTGGAACATCTGAAGAAAGATTGCCCTGAAAGTCAGAATTCAAACAGGATGTTCACTGTTGGTTGCTGGGCAAAGAAGGTTGAGTGGAGACCATGAAAAAATTTTAGATGAACCTAAACCACAGAAACCCAAAATAAAGGTATCTAAAGTTGTTAAATTTTAGTAAAGCTTGGTGCTATTATTAATTGCCACCTCATTATTACTTCAAGCTGGGGCTATTTTACAAATTTGAGCTGGGGTCCCTCTAAGTCAACTTTGTATTGCAGACATTGCACTGGTCTACATGGAATCAAAATCAGTTTGCTGTTCTCTGTCTACCAATAAGTATGTCTACTGTTTGGAGAGAAGTGTCTTATGTATTAAAGCTAATTATCCCTGAACAACGCATACATTTGCATTTGTAAGTGAAGTTTTGGTTATACTGTTCCCTTTGTTTAAAATATCCATTATTATTACAATAGAAATTTATAAGTTGTCAGAAAATCTGTATTTTTAAAATATTATATAAAAGTACATCTACTATTTGTTTATTTAAAAAGCTGATTAATTACACTTTCTGGTAAACTAAAAATCAAATGTTAGCTTTTTAGCTATCATTTGTCATGGTTTTAAGATCATGATTAAACCAGCTTCATGAAATAAACCAGACAGCTATCCTTTTATTGCTTAAATTCTGAGGCAATCTACATAGTCAATGTAAGGCATGAAAGTTTGAAAAGGTGAAGCTTCTAGGAGACCAGCCCCGCTTTCCTAATTTTTTCAGTGCTGGGGATTGAACCCAGATCTTCCACATGCTAAGCACATGTTCTATCACTGAGCTACCCCTGGTCCCCTTGGAAATAAATTCTTTTGTAATTAAAATTTCTTCTTGTTCTACTTAGGTTGTCTGGATTCTCAAACAGATTGTGAGTACTTATAGAGTCAAAGATCCTTTCCTAGCATAAAGGTAGGGCTCAACAACAAATTTCTTTTTCATTTAAAAAGTTGTCTTTTTGTTTTATACCATGTCATAAAAAATTTTTTGTTTTTGGATGGGGAGTTTCTTTTCATTATTCAAAACTTCAAAATTATAGAGGTTAGAGATGTAGAAAAGATATTAGTGGAACTGAAAATGGGATATTATTGGTCACTGTACTTTAGATCATCCACATCTCATCAAATCTTGGAAACAGCTGTCATCAGGAGTCAGTAGAGAAACTTAATGCATATGCGTATCTGGGTATTTAGTCAATCAAGCAGTTATTTACTGAGTGTCTGGTATGTATAAGTCAAACCATGTGTTATAAAAAAAAAATTAAATGTGAATCCTGTCTTCAGGGAATTTGTAATCTAGTGGGAAAAAGGCACAATAACCATTATAAAGGGCAGAAAACCTAGGGGGCTGGGGATTTAGCTCAGCAGCACAGTGCCTGCATGGCAAGCGCAAGGTCGTGAGTTTGATTTTTGGTACTGGAAGAAAAACAAAAATGAACAAACGAAAAAAAAAAAAAGGGCAGAAAGTCTAAGAACCATAAGAAAGATACTGTCCACCTGCCATACAGTTTTATGCCAAGGGGCAATACGGTAAGCGTTCCATTGTTTTTCGTTCTTTTTTTAACATACCTTTAAAATAAAAGGAACTCTAAGCTTTATATAGAGTGATGCATACTAGGCATCTGATCTTACTGAATAAAGCTTTACTCAGTCAAAAGAACTAACATCATGCAGTAAGATAATTAAATGTCACAGGACTGTTTTACAGCAAACTGATTACTATGGTTATATCCATGACAGTGTTAAAATAACACCATGGTCTAGACTTGAGTCACTCCTTTAAAACTGCAGTAATGCATACACAGATAATCACAAAGCAAATGTGAAACAATAAGGAATAGATTGCATATTTGCTGAATATAGGAAAAACAGTGTTTACAATTAGGTGAGAAACTTACACACTAGCTCATTTAATCCTTTTAACCCTGTAATAGTATGCATTAGTCACTTCTTGCAGCTCACAAAGATTCAGAGAAATAAAAAACCCAAAGTCATCTAGGTAGTAAGTGGGAGTCCTAGAAATCTAACTCAGAATTGACAATTCACAAGCATACTCACAGTGGTCCTCAAATAGGAAGTTATCAACTAATAAGGAAGTTTTACAACTCTATGAAATAAGAAAAATAAAGATGATGAGGTAAACTTTTCATAGTTACATTTCATTTACTTAATTCCTAAAATTATTCTGCAATACAGTATCCTTTCTACTTTGCATGAGAATGTGCTTTATTTCATGAATAAGATAGGACGACAGTTTTCATTCACGTGTCATATATGTCAAGACTAAAAGATAAGCCAGACATCATGTATACCTGTAATCCCAGCACTCCAAGTTGAGCCTAGCCTAGACAACTTATGGAGATGCTGGTGAGTGAGAGAGAGCGAGAGAAAGGGAGAAAGAGCAAGAGAAAGTGAGAGAGACAGAGAGAGAGAGAAAGAGAGAGAAAGAGAGACAGAGAGAGAGAAAGAGAAAGAAAAAGAAAAAGAAAAAAAAGAAGAAGGGAGGGAAAGTAAGTGAGAGAGACAGTTTAGTATAAAGGCTCTGGGTGACCTCTGCAGTTGTTTACATATACCAAAATATACTGAATGGTATATTTAAATATGTACAGATTAATTTATGTAGGAAAAAAAGCCCTTAATATATATGCTTTAAAAATTTCACCAAAGATGACAAGGAATTTGGGTCTTTGAAGTGAATTATTATTTTCACCACCTGAAGGTATTTGTACCTGTTTCTGGTGCCACTAGCAACAACTGATTGGAAGGATTTATTTTCTCACCCTTCTAAGATCATATTTAAATTTTGTCAACTGAGTAGTTCTTTTTCTGGTACCTGGAATCGAACTCAGGATTTTGCCCTTGCAGGTACTTGTGCCACTGGGCTATATTCCTAGCTGAGTAATTCTTTTTATCTTGATTTCTTTAATTTGCCTTGCTGCAGTTACTGGTAAAATAAGCTTCTAAAATGTTTGCTTTTTAATCTTATTTACAAATTATCTTTCTCTTCTTTGTTTACCTATGCCAAAAGGTACAGAGTAGTTTTCTGCAAGGCCTGGGTTTGAACCCAGGACTATCTGAGTTTAGCAGGTTACACTACCTCTTTTCATTTCTGTAAACTCAATGGAACTATGTTTGTGGTGTTTTTTTGGCAGAACTAGGGACCAAACTCTCATGTGCTAGGCAAGCACTCTACCATCTTCAACCTAGAACTATGAATTTTAAATAGTTTAGTTAAAATTTATTCTTGGAAACACAGCAGATAAGCAAGATACAATACTTGCTAATACTGTTGCTGCTAACCCATCATCAGTAGACAGAACATTAAATCGTAAGGGTAATACAAACCCAAAATAAAATCACGAACACACACCCTCATAGTTTTAAGAAAACATAAGTTAAAATATCTGATAATAAGTATGTCCATTTTAATATACACCTAGCTTTAAGATATAAGGCTATTTTTTCTCTTAAAAAAGATTTATAGTAAATGTACAGTTGTTACAGCAATAATCATAATCCAGGTTTAGAATATTTTCATTAAAGGATCGCCTTGTCATGCCTAGAACTGCTAATAGTTGGGCTCATCTTTCTCCCCATGCAGTTTTTCACTGATGTAAAATGTACATTAATTTTCATTGTTGGAGGTGGGGTGGATGGGAGAGTGAGGTCTTACTTGTTCCTGCTTTGTGTCCCTCTCACAGTTCCACTTCTCTCCCTAGATACTTAGCATTCTTAAAGTGGCTTGGGGGCTGAAGTAGGCAATGACAGAACACCACCAGAGGGGCCATTTCTCACTTTTTGTTCATCTTTGCTGCCCTTGAGCTAGGTGAAATTTCTCTACGGACAAGACTATTTGGTAGGGAAGGGAGGTTAAAAATAAAGACAGCCCACCTCTGCCCCTTTGTTTCCTATCAGTCTGCTAACAACAAGAAACCATAGCATCAACATCGAGTGTGTATGTTTCTTTTACAAGAGGGACTTTTTACATAACCAAATGTAGAGTTTTAGTGACTTTTTGATAATCTAGTTTTTTGATAAATATAAATTTTTATATTTTAAAAATCTTACTTTTAATATTATTTTTATAATGTTAAAAAAAGAAAAAATGTCTAGAGAAAAACCTGTTTTTGCCATGTGATGTTCCATAAGTGCGAGTGTAGGAAACTGTTTGCCAGCTGAATAAGAAAACCACAGTTGATAGAAAAAAATTTGTCCCAATTTGTAGCCAGACTACATCCTCTTCAGTTCTAGATAACCATTAAAATATTTTTGAGTCCTATAGATTTGCACTTTGTAAAAATATGACATAAATGAAATCTGGCTTCACTTAGTATCCAATCACATATCCTTTATTCAATCACAAGAGGATGGTCATTTGGATTGTTTCCACTTACTGGCTATTATGAATAACTTTCACGTTTGTGTTTTGTGTGGCGACATGTTTCTATTTGTACTGGGTTAGACAAATAGCAGAAGAACTGCTGGATAGTATGATGAACTTATAGTTTTTGTTTGTTTGGCTTTTTTTTTTTTTTTTTTGAGACAGGTTCTCCCTAACTCACAAAGTTACCCAGGCTGGGTCAAACTTGTGATCCTTCTGCCTCAGTTTTCCCAAGAGCTGGGATCAAAGGTGTGTACCTCCTTGCCCGGTTTATAAACATAAACGAGGAGCTGGGCTAACCAATTCCCACCAGCACTGTACGAGGGTTTCTATTTCTCCATATCTTTGTTAGCAGTTGTCTTTTGACTGCAGTTATTCTACTGGTAAGAAGTGGTAACTCATTGTAGTTTAAATTTTAACTCACAAAATGTCTAACAACGTTAAGTACCTGAGGTGCTTATTAGCTATTGCATACCCTCTCTGGTGAAAGGTCTTATTGAAATCTTTTGCCTATTTAAAATTGGGATATTCTTTTTATTGAATTATAAGGGTTCTTTATATATTCTGATTACAAGTCCATCAGGTATATGATCTGTAAATGCAGTCTGTGGCTTGTCTTTTCATTTACTTAAAGGTGTCTTCTAAAGCACCGTTATTTTATGTTGATGTCATTTTCTTAACAGTGTCTTTTGAAGTATAGTTTTTTATTTTGATTTATCAACTTCTTAAAAATCAACGATGGTTTGGTGTATCTGCATTTTGTCAGACCAAGTTATGAGACCACTTTATTGTAAAGGTTATATGAATTCTTACATTTAGGTCTATGATCCATTTTGAGTTAATTTTTCTGCATGTAACTATTCAGTTAGCCTTCATTTGTTGAGAAGTCTATTCTTTTCCCCCAATGAACTGTGTTGGCACCTTATTCAAAAACCCAGTTCACAGGCTAGCAATGAGTGTTTGCATAGCGTGGATGAGGCCCTAGGTTTAGTTCCTAGCACCAATAAAACAAACTAAAACTGACCATGAATGAGAGGTTTACTTCTGATAATTCAGATTCATTTGTCTATGTCTCTCTTAATGCCAGTATCACATTATCTTAACTAAACTTTATAGTATGTTCTTGAATTGAGAATTTAAGTCCTTGTAGTTGTTTTTTGTCAGTGTTGTTTTGATCATTCTAAGTCTTTTGCATCTGCCTACAGGTATTAGAATCAGCTTGTAATTAAAAACAAAACAAAGCAAAAAAGTGCTTCTTGTGGTTTTGACAGGGATTGCCCTGAACCTGCAGATCAATTTTGGGGGAACTGCCATACTAACAATATTGTTTTCCCATCCATCAATATGGAATGTTTCTCCAGGTTTTTGGATCTGCCTTAATCTCTCTCTACAGTGTTTTAGTTTCCAATGTAAACATCTTGTATTTGTTCTGTCAAATTTGTGCCCAAGATTTTAGTTCCTTTTGATGCTGTAGTGAATTAAAATTTCCATAACTTCCTTTTAAAATTATTTACTGCTAGCATGTTGAAACACCAATGATTTTTTAATATTGAGTATCTTATGACCTCACTGAATTTGTTTCATGTAGCAATTTTTTTAATGGATTCCTTAGTGTCCTCCCACCTCTGTCGTATACTGAGGATGGGATGGACCACAAGATCACAAAGGTTAGTTAAGTACTCTTCCACTGACCTACTTACCAGTTCTTTTTATTTTGCTTATTTGGTACCGGGGATTGAACCCAGAGAAGACTGAGCTAAATTCCCAGCCTTTTATTTTCCCTTTGAGACAGGGCCTAGGTTGGCCTTGAACTTGCTCTCGTCCTGGCTCAGCCTCCTGAATAGCTGGGATTACAGGTGTGTGCACTGCACAGGATCTCCTTGGGATTTTCTATAGATAAGATCATGTCATCTGTATAAAAGGACAGTTTTACTTTTTCCTTTGTAATCTAGACATTTTTATTACTTTTTCTTACTTGATTACACAGGCTAGAATCTCCAGTACAATGTCCAGCAGATGTAAAGACAACTGACATTCCTGTCTTGTTCCCAGATTTAGGGAGAAAGCATTTATTTAGTCATTTACCCTTAAAGTATTTTAATTTACTGTGCTTTACATGCTTTTTATATGTACCTTTTAGCAGCTTGGGCCTAGGGATCAATCTAAGTCAGCAATATTAAACTCAGGAGCCTTGTGTGTGTGTGGTACTTTATTTATAGTCACAAAGCTGAATGAGATTACCAAAGGAGTAGAAAAAATAAAGTTTACCAGGAGTGGTTAGAGATGGTTTCATAAAACAAGACTGTCTTGATACTAGGTATTTTAGTAAATTCAGAATTTGATCTGGTGAAAACAGAAGTCAATTCAAGCACTCAAGTCAATGATGTGAGATACTATTACATGATAACATTGTACCTATAGCTAACAGATGTGTATAATGATACCACTAATAGATTAACTTAGGGAACAAACTCAGAAGACTTAGATCTGTAGATACATATCAATGGATACATTCATGTTAGGCTTATTCCACATATGTAGTTTATTTTAGTAAAAAAATAACATTCTTAAATTGCTTATGTTACAAAACTTAAGAGTTGTACTCCCATTCCACCTATATTTTTTCCATATTCATACACTTCTCTACCAATCTTAGTTGTTTAATATATATTTCTTCTGAAAGCCATGATATAAAAGTAAAAACAAAAACCCCAACAACTGTCATTTCTCCAACACAGAGAGCCAAATAATGAAGTAAAAAAACAGTACCTATTTCATACCAGGTGCCTGTTTCCTTACCTATTGAGTCTTTAAGGCTTATAACATTCCATTCCTGCAAACTGTTTGTATTGAAAGACCATTGAAAAGATATAGTATAGAAGAAAAATGGGTCAAGTAAGGGAAACTGCTTTCCAACTGAGATTTGAGGTTGAATAGGAAGTAAGTGAATTAGGGAGAAGAAAGGCAGTTATCACCCATTCACATGCAGCCCTTCTATATCAAAGGCGGCTTACTTCCAGCTTACTCCATTAACTAAACCATTCGAGTTTCAAGGTGACAGATTTTTTTTAAACAGAAATGTTTCCCCATTTTTTACAACCTGGATCAAAGCTAGAATCCCTTTAAATGGGCTTAAATTTTTCAATAATGTTAATTTTCAAGTAGTGCTCCAAGAAAATCCTGCCACTTTGGCAGAAAAAAAAGCCTTGAGCTTTGTTTGCATTGCAGGCACATTCCTGCCCAAACTACATTCCTAATGCCAGAGTTAGAAATAAAGGAAAAAAGAAAATTCACACTCGGTTTTTCAAATATAATGTTTCTCATAAATACATTAAGGTAGTTTTCTTTTAATATAATTTTAGAACCCAAAATGGTACCATCTAGTGCTATGAACACCCAATGCATTAGACACATAGATCATCTGACAAAAAAATTTTTTGACAAGGTCAGATACTGCAGATCAAATGTGGGCCTTTAAACATTTCTGATTTTTTAAATGTCCATCTTTTTTATTTTTTTACTTTTTTAAAATTTTATTTTACAGAGAGAATAAATGACACACAATTTCAAAACAAGATGATAGAAAATTAACAATGGTTATTATATCGCATACTGTTATCTTTAAAGTAGTTGCTCAGATTACTAGATACAGGCATGCAAAATTGATCAAACAATATAAGCACTGTTTCTTTCAATGGACTAACAAGAAATTAGTAGTACAATTATCTTAGCTATCTTGTGTATATATACATATCTTTTTTCCCCTCTTCCTTCGGTTCTCTTTTCCACCATCCTAGTTCTTTCCTTTTGAGCTTTCTTTCCCTTTCACTGTATCTATTTACCTTTTATATATTATTATTTACTCTTACTAGGGAGACAATACAATGTTTACTCATGTGAGTCTGATTTATTTCACTTATGAGTATCGTCTCTAGTTACATCCATTTACCTATAAAAGCCTCGAGTTTATCTTTATAGCTGAGTAGTACTCCATTGTATAAAAACACTACATCTTTTTTATCCATTCCTCAGTTGATGGACATTTGGGTTATTTCCAAGATTTAGTTATTACAAATTGTGCTGTTATAAACATGGGTGCACACATATCTCTATGGTATGATGTTTTCATGTCTTCTGGGTAAATACCCAGACGGGGAATAGCTAGGTTGAATGGGGTCTCTAATCCTAGTTTTTTGAGAAATCTCCACACTGACTTCCACAGTGGTTGCACCAGTCTACACTCCCACCAACAATGGAGAAGAGTTCCTTTTTCCCCACCAGCCCCACCAGAATTTGTTACTGATTTCTTGAAGACAGTCATTTTTTTCTGGGGTGAGATGGAATCTCAGTGTTGTTTTAATTCACATTTCTTGAATGACCAATAATGTTGAACATTTTTCATATATTTATTTGCCACTTGTATTTCTTTATCTGAGAAGTGTGTATTCACCTCAGATGTCCATTTTTGGATTGG
>NW_004955506.1:4568192-4579112 GCF_000276665.1 Chinchilla lanigera
TTCTTTTCACTCTGTTGGTGATTTTTTTTTGATGTGCAAAAACTTTAGTAAGATGAGATCCCACTTGTTGATTCTGTGAAGTATTTCCTGTGCAGCTTGGTTTTTGTTCATAAATTCTCTGCCTATCCCTATGTCTTCAAGATTTATACCTACTTCTCTTCCAGTAGATTTAGTGTTTCTGTTTTAATATTTAGATCTTTAATCCACTTTGACTTTAGTTTAGTGCGTGGTTATAGACATGGGTACAGTTTTAGTTTTTGGCATGTGGAAAGCCAGTTTTCCCAGCACCATCTACTAAAGAGGCTATCTTTCTTCCAATGAACATAGTTGGCTCCTTTGTCAAAGATAAGGTGGCTGAATGTGTTTGCAGTTGTGTCTGCATCTTCTAATCTGTTCCATGGATCCTCAGGTCTGGTGTTTTTTTTTTTTTTTTTGCCAGTACCATACTAATTTTATCACAGTAGCTTTGTAGTACAATTTCAAGTCAGGGATTGTGATGCCTCCTACCTTGCTTTTGTTGGCCAGGATTGCCTATGCTATTCTAGGTCTTTTCTGGTTTCAAATGAATTTTAGGAATGTTTCCTCTAGATCCATGAAGTATGCTAATGATATTTTGATTGGGATTGCATTAAATCTGTGTAACAGTTTGGGAGTATGGCCATTTTTCACAATGGGTTCTTCCTATCCATGAGCAAGGAGTATCTTTCCATTTTCGAAAAACCTCTTTGATCTCTTTTTTCAGAGTACTGTAATTTTCAATGTATAGATCTTTCACTTCCTTTGTTAGATTGATTCCTAAGTATTTCTTTTTTGGATGAGATTGTGAAGGGTGTGGTTTCCCTAATTTCTCTCAGTGAGCTTGTTGTTTGTGTACAGGAATGCTATTGATTTTTGAGCGCTGACTTTGTATCTGGTAGTCTTTTGGTGGAGTTTTTGGGGTTTTCTACGTAGAGTATCATGCCATTTGCAAATAATGACAATTTAACTTTTTCCTTTCCTATCGTTATTCCTTTTATTTCTCTCTCTTATCTAATTGCTCTGGCTAATGTTTCCAGAACTATATTGAAAAGGACTAGTGATAGTGGACATCCTTGTCTTGTTCCTGATTTCAGAGTGAAAGCTTTCAGCTTTTGTCCATTTAGTATGATGTTGGCTGTTGGTTTGTCATAGATGTCTTTTATCAGATTGAGGTAAAGAACATCTATCCCGATTTTCTGTAGGGTTTTTATCGTGAATGAATGTTGAACTTTGTCAAAAGCTTTTTCTGCATCTACTGAGGTAATCATGTGGTTTTTTTCTTTGGCTCTGTTGATATGGTGTATTACATTTATTGATTTGCTCATGTTGAACTATCTCTGCATCCCTGGGATAAATCCCACTTGGTGTATAATCTTCCTGATGATTACATTTCTGATTTTTAAAGATGATGAAAACCACTCAGTCTAAATAAGATGGTATAGCAGAACAGTTACGAACTTTTCTGAGCATTCCTACAGGCTGAATTCTGCAACTGATGTTCACTAATTCAAGATTTTTGTTGGAATGTCACAAGTTTAAAAAAATAATTCTTAGGCTTTAGGATCTACCTAATCAAAGATCTGCCATGTAAGGTTAAATACGAATGTATATATGTGATTTGTGATTTAAATAGCATGTGTGGGACCCTCAGCTGGATCCTTTTTTTTTAGTTGCATCCTTAACACTAGAAATAAGTACATCTAAAATTTGTTGCTAAGAGTACTAAAAGTATGAGTCAATATAAAATGATTTCAAGAATTTTGACACTATTCTTTAAAATGTCCTATCTCTTCTGTAGTCCACCCTAAAGAAGAAAAGACAAATAAATTTAGCTCACTAGACAACACAGTTTAGCCAGAATGACCCCATTTGTTACAATGCTCATTTTTCCAATGGGCACTGGATGACAATCTAAAAATTATCACCAAATCTGTGAAAAACAAATCTGGAATTATTTTGTAATTTATCTATCAAACATAAAATTTTGATGTCTCCTTGAAATATCATGTATTATTTCTACCTAGTTTAGTCAGGGGCAATGCTCTGAGCAGTGGGTACCTCCAGGTACCCATATAAAAAGCTGACTCAACAATGGCCATAGGTGGCCAGTTAGCTCAGTTGGTTACAGCGTGGTGCTGACAACAATGGCCATTTCTGGGGATTTGTTTTTTGAGACAGGGTCTCACTATGTAGTTTAGGCTAGCCTCAAACACACAGTGATTCTCCTGCCTCAGCCTCCTGAATGCTGGGATTACAAAGTGTATCACCACATCTAGCTAACAATGGCTTTTAACATGGACTAACATGTTAAACACTCCTAACACTCCTTCCTCTAAAAAGCAGCTGAATCCCTACACTCCTTCCTCTAAAAAGCAGCTAAATCCCTACATACCGGGCTGACTACTTGAAAGTATGTTTGTCTGGTCACTGTCCTAAACACAGAGGGGAAGTGTTCAATTATCAATCCCCCTTTTCCCATGATCATTTGTGGAAGCAACATCTGAAGAAATAGATGACTCAAAACTAAAAATTTTTATGTTAATATATATAAAATGCTACAGGTATTGCAGCAATTACGAAGATGAACATGGTACTCCTGCTAGTAACTTCAACATAGTGCTCATTTCAGCAGTACACATACTAAAATTAGAAAGATACACAGAAGATTAGCATGGCTCCTGCTCAAGGATGACATGCAAATTCCTACCTACCACATAATAAAGACCCGATAATAATAATAAAGGCTTTTTTGCAATAATCTATGAGACACTATGTTGGGTTGAAAACTCTAAGATGAACGGGAAAGATAAATAAGAATGCCCAAGTAAGTCTAAAACTCATGCCATACACAAACATACAATGGCTAAAGGTCTTATCACTTGACTGTAATAAAATGAAAACTATTTTTGTCTGTTCTAAAGCTTCCTACTTCGCTCTAAAAGAGTAAAAAAGAAAAAATTCTATTTTGTTACTCTGCTTTCTTAAGTTTAAGGAATCCATTAAGTTTATCTTAAAAAGTTGTAGCAACTTTAACTGATATTAATGCTGCTATACTATTTATATTATAATCCGATATTACGTTTCCTCACAACTTTGAAGATTTTTGTTTTTTCTTCTTTTCTGTCAATATTCCACTATACATAACGTTCAGAGTTTATCTGGGACTGGTATATAAGATCTGACTTCAGAATCTGTTATGGGTATGATACTAAAAAACTTCTATTTCACTGAGAGTATTCACCATAATTAACAGCAGAACTCTATTACTACATGGCTCATTACACCCTTGGATTTAGGCTGAGAGTCAAATCTTTACCCCAGAACACAACTGCATATGACACTCTCTACTAAAACGGTATCTTAGGGGTCATCTTTCCCTGTCAGTATCTAAACTGGACAAACTGTGTGCATTTAACTGAGCATTTTAAGATTCTTCTCCTTTTTTCAGTACTGGGGGTCACAACCAGAAGATGCTAGGCAAGCTGTCCACCACTGAGCCACATCTCCAGCTCAACTTTAGCTTCTTTAAGATTTGAAGTCTCTCTGGCAACATTCAACCTTCTTAAAATTCATTCCTTTAGACAACTCACACCGAACATTGTGTGTTACTTTGTCCTGCAGATTCTAACCCCTTTTCAGTCCCAGTCCACCATTACACACATCCAGGCTTGCAATCCCTCACAAGGACGGCTACAATAGCCATAGTTAGAATGCTGTACCTCTGCTCAAGAATAGTTTTTCATCTAACACTTGGTTTACTTCAGGTACATTCACAACTCCAAGAGTTCCCAACTAGGCAAACAATCACAGTTCTACCTAAAACAGTCCCTTTGAAACCTTACTGCCCACACAAAACTTTCACTTTCAGCTAAGTTTAGTGTTCATCTGTTCAATAAATATACAGTAAGGAATCCCTACTGTGACTCAGCCATTATGTCAGGCACTTGCCAAAATTTTCCTAAAACATGGCTTGCCCATTCATCTTCTTGTAGACTATCCCCTCCACTCAGACAAATTCAACCTTACAGAACGCATTTCAAGCCAAGTCTTTTCCAGCGACACTAACCCACAGACCCTCCCCGCCTTCTTGTGAATGACTAGGCACTTTCTGCATTTCCAAAAGTCCATTCCATTAAACTTAAAGGTGGTATAGAGAGAAAACTGTCCTTGTTGGTTATATAAGTTTAAGAAATATGGGCCTAATAAAAGTATTTCTTTTGCAGCTGAATTGTTCCAAGCATCTCATGTCTTGATATGTATCCTCAAGGGGGAATTTGGTATATATGGCTATGTAAGTACACAGTACCAGTTTATATTCTGACAAATTCCTATACATGTATGCAGCTTCCTTCAAACACTTACTGTCAGCTCTTTTTAGCATGTTTTTTTGGTGCCTGTCTCTTGCCATCCCTAGCAGGACAGTTCTAAGAGGACCATAAGCAGTCCATCTCCTTCACTGTGGACACTGCACAGAAATACAGTCTGTGAGGAAAGAAGGAACCACATAACCAGGTTCAGGCTTTAGAAGGCAGCACAGTAGATAAGAAAGAGTTGAGGGCTGGGGATTTAGCTCAGCGGCAAAAGCGCCTGCCTGGCAAGTGCAAGGTCGTGAGTTCGGTTCCCGGTACCGGAGAAAAACCAAAAAAAAAAAAAAAAAAGAAAGAGTTGAGGCTCTGGCAGAGAATTTAGATATGCTAATCAAGGCTCTGACTTTTGACAAATTATTCAATCCCATCAGCCCTAGCTTCCTCATCTATAAAATGAACAGAAAATCAGTACCTACCTTATGTGTTACTGCTGAAGAATGGGTGGGCTAACACACAGAAAGTGCTCAGAAAGCATCCAATTGATACTAGCAGCACCCAACTGATTGGTAGTACATAGAGCAGAGGAAGTAAAATTACAAGGTTTTTAAAATAAGCCAGCTGGGCTGAGGATGTAGTTCAGTGGCACAAGTGCCTGCCTGACAAGTGCAAGGTCCTGAGTTCAATCCCTGGTACCAAAAAATAAAATAAGCCAACTATTTTCATGGGTAAGGGCTCTGAGGTATGCAGAGTTTAAATTTTACCCCCTGGAAGAGCTTGTGAAAATCACTTCTTCCTCTGAGCCTCCATTTGCTCATTTGTAAAATGGGACTAAAAGCAACCACTTTTGAGGAATGTTTTGAGGATTAAGTAACACTCTTGTTCTTGGTGCACAATCACATAGTAAAGGCTCAAATGCCTGTAACTATTTGAATATTATTTTTAAGTGGAGGTCTGGTTGCCTGAGTGAGCACTAACTCTTCCCCCACTTGAAGATTCCCACTGTCCTCAGTGACTCACACATACCTGCTCTCACACAGCCATCACCTTCTTCACTTGCCATGCTCCCAACCAAAGAAACCTTGTTCACAATATCAGCCCAGAGCCTCCTGAAGAACAAAGCTTATTAAGTTCCCTCTTTCCCCTTGCTCTCAGCCTTCTGTATGTCATACATAGGGTGAAAAACATAATGTGACCCAAGGAACGATTTTGCACTCCTCCTCAGTAACTTTTGAACAACCTGCTGTCAACATGATTTCCCAGCAAGAATGGGAACAAAGGCAATACAATGTGTCTATGTTGCCATTTCCCAATTTCAGATCTTAGTTTAATTTCTGGATGCTATTTTTAACTTAGGGTTCCCTCACTTATTAAAAGAGTATTTTCTACCACTTTGTAACTCTGTATTGTCTGTACTGTTCTTTTGCTAGTTTGTCAAAGGTTGTCTGTTAATGTTTTCCTCCTTTTATTTTTAAAATAATAAATAAATAAATAAAAATACCTCATAGATGTAAAAAAAAAAGAGTATTATAAAAATTATCTCTGAGAATAAAAGTAAACCATACCTTCATTAGGCTGAAGCCAAGTGATTTTAGCTATGAGAGATCTTAGTCTAAACTGCAGGTATAAAATGAATCAAAGCACATGTTTTCAATAACCACTCTGCCATGAATCTGCATCTGTCATCAGTAAGTTAGGTCAAAAGGCAGTCTGTATGCTGGTAAAAGACTCAACCATAGATAAGTGTTATCTTTCTGCTGATAATTTGACTTGATATTGTGGTATTACAGGCTTGCAATTCTAGCCTTCAGAGGAAGAATGTGACAAAAGTATAGAGATACTTCTTCTAAAAGTCTAAAGAAGAAAGATAAAAGAGCTATTCAGGTGCTGGTATCCTGGATGATCAAAGGGGATCATATGTAACTATCCAAAGAGATGTTCATCACATATATGTGAGCATAAAAGCTATAAGCTTATAAAGATGTTGAGCTGACATTTCTAACATGTAAAAAGCATACTTATGCATGCTTTATTTTGTTTTCATATTTTTGTATGAAATATTTTTAAAAGTGTGTGTCAGAAAAATCTGTGATGAAGTACAATGGAAATCAAACCCTGTTAGACCAATCCTAAGGTTGACTCCTTGGGCCTGTGGCTATGTGCATGTGGCTCAGTGATCATATATATGTACGTCTGGGCAAGTAGTCTCCAAGGGGAAAGATGTGTTGCAACAAACAAGCAAATAAAGAGAAACAGATGATGAAGCAGGCAACTTGATATTCCTTATTTCTAAAAGCAAATACTTAAGTCCACTGGCCTTTAAGAGGCATATACTTCAGAAGCCATGGTCTTGTCCATCCTTATTCTTGACTGTATCTTAGAAAATCAAGGTCCCAACGCATAGCTGGAACTCAGAGAACCACACAGAATATTAAGAGTTCAAAACAGCAGTCAGGGCTGCTTTCCCAAGGTGGTTCCTCCTGTTGTGGTTTTACAGGGTGGAGGGCTCAGGAGAGTATGCACCACTATCTGCGCTGTAGCAGATACGTTTCATGGCTCGCTGCCCAGATTGTCTAGCTCTGCACACAGCTTTGTAGTCTTTTGAGGGATACATGGGAGGAATGCATTCTTAACAGCTCTCTATCCCTGCAATGGCTTCTTTATTCTAAGAAATCATCTGAGGCCAAGAAAGGAATTCATTTTTTAGTACAACTCTAAATGGCACAAAGGGTATGGATTTTCACCTTATTTCTAACATGTAAAAATCTTGTTGATTGCACTTGGCAAATTAAAAAATGTAGTCTACTTTTCATTACATAAATTAACAGTTCAAAAGCAGAAACCTTGTATGCCTATTTTAATAGGTATTCAAACGCATTCTCTGGGAAAGAAGTACATATTTCCTGATTTTATATCACATATACATTCTCTATGCAAGTGTACATACAGTTATTTCTGACAAGTAATCATATTTTAAAGCAACTCTGATCCTGAAGAGTTGTATACAGTATTTAAAGTTGTAGACTGGAACATCTATTCTCTAAGTCTTTTTAAAGAAAATTTATTGTCTATTACTTTGTAAAAAAAAAAAAAAGCTCTCCTCATGATTGCATAATTAAAAGCTAATTTGTAAAAATTTATGAAGTTACAATCAGACTGGTTTAAAGCAAGAAAATCTGTAAAATCCGTGCCCTCCCCTCAAAATACTGGCTGGTTCTCATTTGACATTCTGTTCTCCATACCCAAATCTACATCTTCAGACAAAATGTTAAGTATCTTCATTAAACAACTCAAATTCTGTCTCCTTCCTTATGAAACAGGTTATCCTGCAGGAGAGACTGTATCACTTAAACTATTGCAAGGAACTTCTTCCCTGCTCATCTATCACCTGGAAAGACTGCTCTGATATGAAGCTTGAATGAAAAGTAAAAACCCACTTGACTGTCTCAAAATCATGACAAAGTGGCCAAAGAAAATCAATCAAGGAAAACAAAAACAAACAGCACAGACAAAAACATTCTCAGCTTACTTAAACCTTCTGTGCTTAGCCAGTTGGGGGCTCCACCTCCGGCTCCCTCCACCCATCCTTTTCCTGGCTCCAAGTCTATAAACCTGTCCCCTGCCTCCTTCTCCCTGTTTCTCACACTTTCCCCACAGGTTTTAGTTGCTCCTGCTAAGTAATCTTTGCTTGCTCCATTCCCAAATCATAATCATCTCATATGCTATACAGTACTGACATGAGAAGCAGCCTCAGGTTCACAGCCAATCTATTTTCTTTCTCACAGAATCTTCTGAAATATCACCTTTGCACAATAAATCCTGACTGAGTGGTAAACAATCATCTAAAATATACACACACCAATGAGTCCAGTTCATACCGGGGAAGGCCACAAAGACCCACAGGTAATCTAAAATGGCTCTTTAACCTTAAAATGTTATGAGGGAACTTAAAAGACAAAGGCACTATTCTCATTAAATAATGGACAAATACAGTAACTTTGGCTAGTAATTCTTTAAAAAAAAAAAAAAAAGTTAAATTTGCATCATTCCCTGGGTCCAGCAAAAAGACCTCCTTCCTCTCCTTAAGATTGGCAAGGTGATGCAAATATTCCATTCTCAGCCAGTACTGCAGACATTTCATCCTGCAATTCTTCCCAACCCAAAGCTCTCTTCATTAAGGAACAGGCTGCCCTCCTCCAGCCCTGACCTCCTCCTCCAGCTTAGTTTTGGAAGTAAGCCAGATGACAGCATTTGGAGAAGCACAAGTTTATCTCAGCAAAGCTTGCTGTTCAACAAAAAAAGTGGTGCTGGTGAAATCTGTAATTTAAAGTTTCATATACTACCCACATAAACTTATTTTTCAGTCACTGATTGTCGAATGAAACAATTCATTTCATCCCTCTTTCCCCTCATAATTCCTCTAATGGCAACAATTTACTCCAATTTTCTGGAGCCATTTAAAAATAAATGTAAATCTATTACAAAATAATTTTCGTTAAAGTACTAATTCATATGCCACTTGGGGGAAAAACCCACTAATAAACACTGTAAATAGGAAAATCTAAAACCCAGCATTTACATGTATCCAAAAGTAATACCAGAATATTTAAATGCTAGAATTCCAAAAGAAATTAAAATTAAATCTTCTTGACAGTCTCAGAGTCAAACCTCATTTAACTTCACACCATAACAGTAAAATCCAGGCAACACATTTGTCTGGACAAGAAATATAAAAGCAAACAGTTAAAATCAGGCTTTAAAAAATCAGACCCTTATAATTAAATCATTTAACTACTATTTTCTGAACTATCACTTTCTCATGACTCAAAATGTGAAAGAAAAATAAATTTTAAAAACACTCTTATGAAAATACAAATATTAAAAATTTTATCCATAAGCTTAAATATTTCGTGATTTCTTATATGAGAAATCCAAAATATAAATAAAGAGCAAAATAAAAGATAGGTAATAGAAAATAGCATGATAGACCTTTTGCATATGGGACAGGGACTAAGAGATGGAGAGAGTGGGGAGGAAGGCCAGGGAAAGAGGATTTAAAAAACATGTGTTATGCACATGTACCAGCTACCCATGAGGAATCATTACGTAATACAAACATGCAGTAATGTTTATGTTGAAAAAATATTTTCAGTATAGGTAAAATTGCAACTATTTACACCTTACTTTGTTCCTTAAACAGGAACAATAAAAACATTTTTAAAACCTCATTTTGCGTCATTTTCCCCGCAAAAAGCATCCTCTGAATGCCAACACTGAAAAGTGCTCAGAGCCCCTCATCACCTCGGTTAAACTGGAATAATGTGAACTTCTTCAAGGTGCCCTCTGCAACCAAGTTCGTCTGGCCTGGGGCTAAGTTTTATCATTTTTCCTTTCACTTAGTAGTGAAAGAAGTCTGAAATCTATGAATATAATTGTCAGCACTCTCTGCACAGTTCAAACCGGCCACCACTGTTCTCTGAAGTCACTCAAACCCCATTTCCAGTGTGTCAACTCATTCACGAGGTTACATGATCCTAAATGTGAGAAATAATTTGCACAGACTAAGCCTTAAGCAGGGTCAGATTACATTAGAGATGCAGATGCCTCTTCGCCACGACGACCAGAAACTACCTCTACTGGCCCAAGGACATCAACGCGCACACCAGACAACAAGAGAAAAACCGAACCTCCGAAACACAGTGCATTAAACCAAATCAGCCAGGAGGGTTCAATTTGCAACTCCTCCAAGACGCTCGGGTTGGACATCCAAAGAGCACCATTTTGAGTTCAAAATCCGCACTTCACGCGCAGAAATCAGCGAGCAGACCACTTAAATGGAGGTTTCACTTGGCAGAGGCAAAGGTTTGAAACAACTCAACTAATTGCGCGCGGAAGCACCAAGACTATACTGTCAGATGCCTTCGAACTCAATAGGTGCAGCCAAGACTTGGCGGCTCCTCCTCCCCCTGCTCCCGCACAGCATTCAAGCACAATCCTTCATCTTCGCTAGGATTCCTAAAGCTCCGGGTGGCACGCGCGCCAACGGTCTCTGCCAGGTTAACGCGCAGAGAACCCGAATATTCACTCTACTTCTAACAACTACGGATCTACGAATTAAATCTTATCCACCCAGCAAGGTGCAGATGAAGCATCCCTTAAAGCAGAGGTGGCGACGAAGCGCTCCGTTTCGTTATCTGATAACGGGCCAGATGTACGCATTACTCCGCAGCCCGCAACGCTGTTACAAAATCCACCAAATCTGAGACCCGCACGACACCCGCGGGTCCAGTTCTGCTCACCCTAACAACGCCACCGGGGTCCTGAACCCAAACGCTGCGGATTCGTACGTGCCACCCTTCCGTTAGTGCACACTGTGCGGGCGACTGTTGGAGAGGACCGAATTTTACCCACTGCGTTAGTTTAAGGGGAAAAGAAGGGAGGCGCTTGCTTCGGAGCCAAGCATCCCCATCCCGCCGCGCGGTCCGCACACCCTCCGCCCGCCCGGTCGCGGCTCCTCCTGCCCTCCAGCCAGGGCCGGCGCCGCACGCGGGTCGCTCGGGGCCACCTCGCTCCGGCTCCGCCGAACAAAGGGCCCGCG
>NW_004955506.1:4579542-4601231 GCF_000276665.1 Chinchilla lanigera
TGGAGCGCGGCGAGGGGACAGCCTGTCACGGCGCGCCGAGGGCGGCCCGGCGGTGCTCAGGGCTGCAAGGTGGCACGGCCGGCGGCAGCGACTGCGACTCCCAGGGCCGTCGCGCTGAGCTGCGGAGCTGCCACCGCGGCCATCTTGTTGCTCTAACTGACAAGAACCCCCCTCCCCCCGCTCCAGCCAGACGGGGCGCTCGCGCCCAGGTCCCCGCCCCGCGTCGGGCTCCAACAGGAAGTCGTCCCGGCCCGTGGCACGTGACTCCCGCCGTATCTACATACCGGAGGGCGGGCTGGCCAGTCAGTGCTCTGTGCTCAAGTTCCGCCCCCGCGCGCCCCTCTCGTCCCCATTGGTTCGACTAGGCCAGGCCACGCCTCCTCCTTACCCCTTAATACCCACCCGCGCAGAGGTTACCCAGACTGCGGGGGAGCGCGCCGGGTGCGAGTGGGGGTTTTCGCCTGCCTCGGAAGCGCCGCCGGTTCTGGGCGCTAGCGCTCCTCTGTGCGGGGGGGGCGGGGGCTGCGCGGTGTCCTTCCTCATCGCCTCCTACCCTCCCCTCTTCTGGGTACTGTGACTCCGCTTTAGCGCACTGGCTAAAGGGGTTCCAAATCAAGTCTGTGCATCTGTTGTGTTCTGGCCAGGGCTCCGCGGTTCCCGGGCCGGGGCTTTACGCTGTATTTTTGTCCAGCGGCGCTGGCCTTCTCTGCAGCGGCTCCCATGGCACCGGCGTGCGTTCGGCCAGTTCCGTGCACGCACCCTGCACCTCCCTGTCGGGCACGCACGTACATGCGCCTGCCGGGGCCGGGAACCCCTCTGCCTCTGGAAGCCTGCAGCCCCTGCGCGCGGCAGCTCTCGGGGGAGCGCCCTGAAGCGAGCCAAACAACCCTTGCTTCGAAACAGCCCTCCCGGGAGACAGCCTCGCAGTGCAAACACCCCACCCCCAGCCAACCGCACACCCAGGCTTTCCAGACAGAACCCAGGCGCTGCTGTGGCGTGTACACCGCACCATTCCTTCCCGGGGCTCGGTAACCCGCTGAGATCTCCATTCCGCCGCTCCTCTTCGGTGTGCATTATTCATTCACAGTAGGTAAGGTCAGGTGCATTGTGCGAGCTAAAGGGTCCCTTTTTCACTTTCCATTCAAGCCACGAGAAGATTTTGAAACCAAAGATTTTCTCCATTTTCATGAAAGGTCGTGGAAGAAGACCAGCTTTCCCCGTGGTTCGGTGGCGGTTGACGGTGCTGCTTAAAATTGTTGGTACAGTAAGAGGCCATTGCCTTTCTATGTGTCCATATCTTGAAGAGGAGGTAATAACACACTGGTACTTTGGCAGTGCATTTTTGTTACCGCAAGTGTCAAGCTCCGAAATGCCTGTGGATGAAAGAGACACAACAAATTCCCGACTCTCGTTTACCTTCAGGGTCCCTTGAGCTCCCCGCATTCCTTTCTTCTTTCTGCCATATGTTAAGCCCGCGGGTAGTCAAATTCACAGATCACTCTTTAAAGTCATCTTCAAACGTCTGTTGTTCAGTGTATTTCTCCTCCCCAAAACCTACATCCCCTAGAAGGATCTGGAGACAGAGTATACACATACAGCCTTTTCTCTTTCTGCTTTTTTTTTTTTTTTTTTTTTTTTTTTACTTTTCTATTAAATATTTTATGTACAGTGATTTAGTCCTGGTCTGTGGAGAACTTGCATCTTTTGTATTTCTCAGAAGTAGAGGTATTATCATATGATCCAGGAAAGAGCTCAAAACAATAGCTAAATACACAGAACCCCCTCGGTAGGTTGCTAAACCAAGCATCTGGATGGACCAATATTGTAATGAGCAGACCTTCACGTTTTGGAATATGGAACCAAATTCATTTAATATTTGTCCTTGACGTTGAATGACGTTGAATGTCTGACCATGACCTTTCAACCCCTTTCTGTCTGATTCCCTTTATTAACCCCCGAAACCAGGCAAAAACAGTTGTCTCTTCCTAGTACACTGTAAACACCTAGAGCAAAGAGTCTGCTTTCTGCACCCAAAATTAGACTCCTAGTTTGCATTTGGCCCTGTTGTGGCAGTAGAAAGAGCAGTTGAGGTCAGGAGTGACCCAGAAATATTGAGGCAAAAGATGGCTATGCACTAGAGACTGCAGAACACAGCATCACTTATTAGTACCCCAGTTAAGTTGCGAAAGGGGTAAATTTAGACTAGGTATCACTCTCTTAGCCCTGCTACCATCATGTCATAATTTAGATATGAGTTAATACTTCGTAAAAAATGAGCAAAACCAACAAATTACATATAAGAAGAGTAAATGCTAAATTTGCTCTTAATGTAGCTCTTTAATTTACTCTTTAATGTGGCTCTTAAGTTACAAAGTCACCTTACTAAGAGTGAATGGAGAAGTCCCAATTGAACACAAGCTAATGTAAAAAAATTCTAGTTTTAGGAGACCCCATGCCCAAAGCTAAATGAGTAAAATAGTTTGTTTAAACACACACACACACACTGCACACAGTCTACATTAAAATAGTGACCAGTTCCAGAGGTTGTGCTCTGAGCAGGTCAGATCCCAAAGGTGGTTCTGCTAGTTCTGGGCACTGTAGTGTAAAAAAGAATTTTAAAATTGGGGATTGTCTCAGGGATATGGACAGTTGATGGAAGTCTCCAATCTGAGCACTGGCTGAAGATGCAGAAAATACTGCTGTGGGGAAGAAGAGGCAGGCAGGTCAGGATAGTAATCTTAAAAATTTTTTTAAATCCCCATACATGAAGAGTTACAGGTATGTTCTATGAGAAGGTAGGAGACCAATCTGGAGTCAAGGAGTAAGAAGTTACTATAAGCAAACTTTGGGTCAGCTCAAGAAGGAATTATAAGCTATCTATGAAACTCCATTTTGAAATATAACAAGATTCAAACTGTGGAGGAATAGAAGCAAAAAGATAGGGAGAATCCATCACCATGGATATTACAAGATAGGTTACTGTATTGAGCAAAATGGTTGACTAGCTCAGTGGTTCTAGAAGTGAGCTGCCTGGACTAGCAGCACTTAACTGCTTGTTAGAAAGGTTGTTGTAGCTTCTGGGACTCCACGGGCAGACCTACTGAAGCAGGTACCTGTATCTTAGCAAGCCTCCAGTGATTCTGATGTGCACTAAAATTTAAGAATAAAATCAGTGAAGGGCATCTTTTCTTGAGACCACTCCCAGCCACTTATGGTTGTCTTGCTTCCTCCAGAAATCTCTACTTCCATCTTTCTATCAATTCTACAAGTGCATAATCTGCATGCTGATGGTGGGCTTTTGAAGGGAAAAGCTTTAGAACTCAAATTCTTGCTTTTCAGTGAAACTCTAATGAAGACAGGTTCAGTTCTCCTGTTTGTCACCAACAGATAACAACTTGGTCCTGCCTAAAAAGATGTGGTCAACTTGTAAAGCCCTTTCAGACAGGCTGCAAAACACTGGGCATGGTTCTCAAACTTTCTGTTCAGAAGAATTAAGGAGGTAGCTTGTCTAAAATCAGATTCACTATAGATTCAGGGGAGGCCCATGAATCTGAATATCTAATCAGCTCCCTGATACACTTATTTTCCCACTGCAGTGAGAGGGACATTGGAATAACAAAAAGAATTTCAAATCAGAATAGAGTCTCAGCTCCACATTCAGGACCTCCAGCAATATTCTAGGTTTCCCATCCCTCCTCTATGCTCCTCACTGAGTTGAAGATACATGCTGAATATTGAACATGTGTTTTGTGCCAGGCAGTAGACTATATGCCGGGGATTTAAAACTGAAAGCCATGGTTGAGATATGATGGCCTTGCACACACAGTGCTGAGATCCAGGCTGTTCCAGAAGGCTCAGGATGACTTTCCAGAAGACCTCTGGCCTGAGCCTTGAAGGTGCCAGGGAAGCAGTAATGGTGAGAAGCTGATGGAAGGGCATTGAAGAAAGAGGGAACCGTCAATAGAAAGGAAACAAGAGGGATCTTGCAACACAGTGTTTTCAGGGCATTCTTACACCTCAGGTTTTAGAGGATGGGAGAGATGAGCAGGGGCTAGATTACAAGGAGCACTTCATGTCACACTGAGGCATTTGAACCTTCACCTGAAGGCGCTATAGAACCCTTGGGTGATTTAAACATTACAGAATTACACCTGCTTGTCAAAATGACAGATGACATCAAGAAAGACAAGGTAGGAAGGGCCAGGTGGGAGGTGATGGTGCAGCACTGTCGGAGCCCTGTAAAGTCATGCCGGCAGGAAGTTAGATCTGTTGGAGGTACCCAGAGTGGTAATACAGGTCAGATGGGAGAATCAAATTGAAAGATAATTTTAACTTAGACTCCAGGGGAATGTGGAGACTGTTGTATCTGGAGGGTAAGGAAGATGGTGAGGGATGTGGTCCAGCTTTATTGCTTAGTGTGTAGTGGATGGATGATGAGATGGGTTACAGGAGGAGAAGTTTGTGCCAGAGGTCTTGGGTAAATTTGTGTGCATCTTATGAGCCTTGGGGCTAGAAATCTATGGAAGGCATCTGGGTATAGAACATAAGATGACAGAGAAGTCATGATGAGGGTGTCACCTGGACAGCGGTCTGATGTACTTCAAACAGTCTGACTCATCTGGACTCTGTGATACTGAGTAGATGCTTTGGGGGCATGGCATTTTCCTTGATTTGCTTCTGCCGAATTGGCAATCTGGTATACCAGGGGGAGAGATAAGGGGATTCAGGTTGCAGAGTTTCACTCAGGGGTGGGAGGGAGGATCACTTGGGCTCTCATCCACACCGGTGTCTCTGTGACCCCAATCTTGCGGACAAATGTGATGATAAATCAGGAACAGGGCTTTACATCAGCAGCCAGTAACTCTTGGATTTGTCATCTAAGTGGCCTCTTTCTAGGGATAGCTCCTTCATTCTTGCATCAATTAGGCAGATATTTACAAGCACCAGGTATAGACAAAGCCCTGTAGACATCCCAATCTCACCTGGCCACCCTCTTGTCCACTCTTCTGAGCTGTTGATGGTCTGTACCGGGACAGGAGAAAGATATAAATGATTTCACCTTCCCACTCCACTTTTTCTTTTCCTGATATTTTTTCATCTACTGTTATGGTTTTGTTGTAGCGTGTATCTAGATGTTCTCCCAGGCAAAGCCTCATGTACTAATAAGGTGGGGCTTTGAGGAGATGCCTGGATCATGGGTGTGTGATACTGGATTATCAGCTGATCGGTTTAGCATCATTCAGAGTGTGGGTGATGGATTTACTGAAGAGTGAGAGTCCACCCTGGGTGAGGGTGTCCCCAAGTAATAGGTTGATAACTTGAATGCAATAAAAAGAGAAGGAAAAAGGAAGGGTAGCTGCTTCCTGCCTGCCATGGCATGAGCTGCTTATCCTCTGTGGATTGGCCATGCTTATCCTCAGGTTGGCCATGGCAACCTGCCTTGCAGGCAGCAGACTATGGACTGAAACTTCTACAAACTGTGAGCTGAAATAAAGCTTTCCTCCTTTAACTTGTGTGTGCGGGGGGGTCAGGTATTTTGTACCAGCAACAAGAAAGTAACAAAGATTTAGATATAAAATCTGTCCCCCAAAGTCTCACGTGTTCAGAGGTCGGCTTTTGGAAGGTGATTGGATCAAGGGGCTGCTATAGTTATCAGTGGATTAATCCATTGAGGAGTTTAAGGCTTCTGTGCAGTTAGGAGGTGAGGCTGGTTGGAGGTGGGTCACTGGGGTGTGACCTGAAAGGGCATGTTCTTGTTCCCAGTTCTTCCTTTCTCTCTCTGCTTTCTGGCTGCCATGGAGTGAGCAGCTTTCCTCTGCCAGGCTCTTCACCATGCTGTTTCTGTCTTTGAGCCAACCAACTCTTGCCCCAACCCTCTTAAACCATGAGCTAAAATAAGCCTCTCCTGCTTAGATCTGTGTATGTTCTGTTCATTGGGCACTTAGAGCAGAGCAGGTGCTGGGCACCCAGTAAATATTTGTTTGCTGAATTACTGAATTAAGATAAACAGTGATAAATATCATAAGAAAGTTGACATCAAAGCCCTATATGCTAAATCACATCTAGATACTAGGAACAAAGGGCAGGTCAGGGAAAGTTCCATAAAGGATACTGGATTCTAGAAGTCTTTAGAGAGAAGAATAGGGTGTCTTCCTTCTTTCTTTCTCTCCATCTACCCTCTCTCTCTTCCTTCATCCACCTCTCTCCTTTCTCTCTCTCTTTGGGTAGTGCATCAATTATTTCAAGAGTTAAGACAACATACAGAAAAGATACCAGAATGTTTGACATTTATAATAGATATTTCCTGAGACCTTTGAGGAGCCCAGTTTTTTTTTTTTTAAACCTTTAATCTAAATTTTCTTTTCTTTTTTTTTTTTTTTTTTTTCTGTTTTTTTGGTTTTTCTCAGGTACCAGGAACCGAACTCACGACCTTGCACTTGCCAGGCAGGCGCTTTTGCCGCTGAGCTAAATCCCCAGCCCTTAATCTAAATTTTCAATCTTCTCCTCTCAAGTAAACCAAGGTGCATATTTGATTGTAACTAGACAATGAAAGTGAGACTGTTTTACTTAAGTGTTGCTGAGAAACAAATTATCCCAACATTTGGAAGTGTAAAACAGCAAGCATGGATATAGGGTACAGTTGCAGAGAGGCAGGAACTGAGGATCAGGCCACCTGGATGAGTCTCCCAGGAGACTGCTGTCCAGCTGTCCAGCTGTTGCTGGATCTCTGATTTCAACAGTCTGAGGGGGGCTGAAGGACCTGCACCCAAATGGCTCTTCCAGCTGTTCACAGGTGGGTTCAGTCTCTTGCCACCTGTACTTCTCCATAGGGTTTCTCCTGAAGTGAGTAATCTGAGAGAGAGAGTGCACTGTGACAGATGCCAAAGTCTTTTATAATGTCAATTCCTTTCTTTCTTTCTTTCTTTCTTTCTTTCTTTCTTTCTTTCTTTCTTTCTTTCTTTCTTTCTATCTTCTTGGGGCAGTTCAGGTTGGCCTTGAGTTTACTTTGTAGCCCAAGCAGGTCTCAAACTCACAATGATCCTCCTGCCTCAGCCTCCCAAGTGCTGGGATTACAGGCATGAGCCATCACGCCCAGCTTATAATGTCAATCTAAATACAAACAGAGTTTTTCCAAAATGTAGTGAATTTGTGAATAAACATTGTAGTGGGAATATACATGGGCATATCCAAGAAGGCAAAGGAAGACAAAGATTTTTAAACATAAAATGGGGAAGGTCTGATTCAAAAACAAGATACTATCACCTCTCCCAGGTACTACCAGTCACACAGACCAACTCAGGCACAGTATGGGAAGGGGAAGACCTAGGGTGTGAATGCCAGGAGATGGAGCTCATCGGGGTCTTCCTATAGGTTGGCTGCCATATCAACAAGCTCATGCTGAGAAGCAAATGCAAGGCCATCCAGGCTCATTCCCAACATACACACTTCAGGTTCATGGTTCAACAGAATTCATATCATGACCTATTATGCCCTTTGAGATTCTTACTACTTGTTAGCAGGGACGGAAGTGTGTTCAGGGATGGGTGGGATGGTAGTGGTGGTGGTGGTGGTGGTGATGTCAACTGTGAATGTCGAATTTGCTGTGAATGCCAGGTTCTTTGGACTTCCTTGCTTTCTGGAGCCATATTTGCCTTTTTGTATACCAATGGGATTGAGCTGTATTGCTAAGAGCCTGCTAAGAGTTCTCAAATTCTGTTATTCAGAAATTGACTTTTCACATTTAGTCAGTGGGTGGCTCTAGAAACAAAACTCTTCAATGAGGAGAAGCATTTGGACTTGGAAAATCCCACAGTGTTTAGATGGATGGTATGTGTTCCACTGAACATGGAGAACTAAGTGCAAAAGATGTAGGTGAGATCTGGTGGCCGATACTTGATGAATCTGCTAGGATTCAGTACCCAAACGGCTTAAGTAGGTGAACTGTTGGGCTGAGCTGAGTTTGCATGTAGTTCTGTAGGTGGTGAGTAGGGCAGAGATGGCTCCACCCAAATCCACACTGCTCTACCTCAGTGTTTGAGAGGTGGCTTTCCAGCTGGGGACATTTCCTAGCAGCCCTTCTCTGAGGCCACGCTAGTTCTGGACACTGAGATAGGAATAGGAGTGATAGCATTCATGTCCACATCAAGGCCATTGGAAGACAGCTGTGCCTTCCCTGGCTCTTTGCCTTGGTGCAGAGGGCTCAATAGATGGAAAGGCCTCAGATTGAAAAGGGCCAGCTTGAGGATGTAGCTCAGTGGTAGAGTGCTTGCCTAGCATGAGGCCCTGGGTTATAGCCCCAGAACACACAAGAAAGTAAAAAGTAAAGTAAAGTAAAAAAGTAAAGTAAAGTAAAGTAAAGTGAAAAGGAAAGAAAACAAAAGAAAAGAAGTCTTTGTTCTTAAGCTATCAAGAGGAGAAAAATCCCCTAAAGGCCAAGAACCCCCAGTAAGTGGAAAATACACTTGCACTGGGTGACACCACTGAGATTTGGGGTCCGCTGGTTACAGCCCCTGCCACTATCCTAGCCCATAGTAGAAAACTTCTGTGAAATCTTTCACTGGGAAATTCAAAAGATGTAGGTGCCATGGGTAGGTGGCACAGTGTAACATGGGAGAGTAACACTGATGGCAAAGGGATTAGTAAGGTGATACAGGGCTCACAACGTGATGTAGGGGAGGAAGCACACTGTCCCTATGCCCAGCTCTGCTTCACAGCAGGATGTGTAGGAAAGGCAAAAGTAATGATCTTTTGTTTTTGGCCTATGACTTGCCAGACAACGTTGCACTCTGTACATTATACATATTACCTCATTTAATATTTTTAGTTCTTGTGTAAATTTTTACCCTGCTATGTTGTATGTATTAAAAATAATTTGAAGTTGCTGGGGGTGTAGTTCAGTGGTGGAGTATGTCTTTACCATGCCCAAGACACTGGGTTCAATTTCTGGTACCCATCCAATAAAAACAAAATTTAAAAACAAACTAGTCCACGTACATATTTTGTTTTGTTTTGTTTTGTTTTGTTTGAGACAGGGTCTCGCTACGCAGTTCAGGCTGGCCTTGAGCTCACTTTGTATCCCAGGCTGGTCTTGAACTTGCAACGATTCTCCTGCGTCAGCTTCCCTCATGTATACAGTTTTAAAAAGACAGTTACTTACCACCAATCTCACTCCCCATCCCCTCATTTTGGTTTCTGTCCCCTGATTTCTAACCACTTGCAAATACTGTGTTTCTTCTGCTATTTACCTTCACATTTCTGAATAAGATGCTTACACTCTTCTTAATTTTTGTATTTTAACATCATGACTTCCTTCTTTAGAGGATGAGACTCTGACTCCTCTACATCAGGCTACACTGTTCCCCTTCCCTGAGATATCATTTCAACATCAGGTCTGGGAGCGAAATTTCTAGACAGGTAACACAAAAACACATAGCAATAGTCAGAAAAATACATGGGTTTCCCCCAGAGGGTGAGAAGGAAATGAAACTAGCAGCATAGGTTTCAAGCAGAGTATGGGGAGTCACCAGCCTGAGTTAGCAGTTAATCCAGCATGCAACAGACAGCCATTAAAACTCTCAGGTAAGAGCTGTGTGTGGCGGTGCACACCTGTAATTCCAGCACTGTTGGAGGCTGAGGCAGGAGGATCACAAGTCTGAACTCAGCCTGAGCAATTTAAGAAACTTAATGAGACCCTGTCTCAAAATAGCAAAAGGTTGGGGGTCAGTATGAAGCCCCTGAATTCAATCCAGTACTGGAAACAACAACATCGAACCTCTTATGTGAGGATATGACATGATCAAAGCTGCATGTAGCAATGATTTTCTAGGCAGCACCACTATAGGATGGGTCACATGACTGCACACAATTGATCATTCATTCGTTCATTCATTTAATCAGCATCAATTTTCTCACTTCCTTTTCCATCTGAGCCCTGGTTGCTTCCTGTCTCTCCTGCTAGACCAGGCTGCACACCTGCCCCTTTAATGGTTTTTCTGTTCCAGCCCTGGCACAGAGCCTGGCATATAGTAGACATTTAATAAATAAATGTTGAAGGAAGGAAAGACAGATGATGGCAGTGTGGAGGTTAGTAGGGTAAAAGCCAAGAACAGTGAAGAGCGTTTTAGAGAGAGACATAGTCTTGACCACTCATTGGAGGGCAGGACGTTAGGGAATCAGAGTAACTGGATAATGAGCCCAAGTGAATAAGGGTTCCAGGAGCAGCAGTAGGAGGCTTTGAGGAGGATTGGTTTATAGTCAGGTGATAGTTCATTTTTAATAATATTGGATTAAACAAACCACACATCAACTCCAGTCTGTTATTAAGTTCCACCCAAGGGAGCCTCAATCCCCTTTCAACCAGGATACTTCCTCTCTTTGTTGTCCCAGGTGGTGCGATGTTAAGCTCAGATGCCTGCTATGTTCCAACTGGGGCTGGATTCCCACTGCTTTCCTCTTGGCTGCTTTATGAGGTGTCCAACTGATTCCACAGGAGCGGAACCATGTCTGACTTGTTCTCTGTTGTGCCCCCAGTGTGTGGTGCATAACAGGGACCCAATACTGCACACATCTGTGGGATAGATGAGTGAGTTCCTGTGTCAGGTATTACTGGCTTACCTCTGTCCATGGTATCGGGAGGGGGGGCTTTATCAAGATGATGCTGGTACCAAAAAGGAGACATATATGAGGGGAAAAAAATCATGGACCAGGGATCTAGCCTCAGATCTCCATATATGTAAAGGTGGGGAAGGTGGTTTGAACAGTGAAAGCAGATTTCATTTAGTAGTTCGGGGAATAGAAACCGTTCTGACTTCAGTTGAATAATTAGAGGGGCAGTACCAAAGAGATAAATTCACCGGCTTATGGCAGCTACTCAAGCTCCAGACTTTAGCAAGGTGATGCATTTGGAGTGAAGGTAGATTTCACTGGAGCTACTCACAGGGTGTGCTAATCTCCTAGGCTTTGTGTACTCACCTGCCCCTCCTTGCTGTGGACAGGCCTTGCTCTGAGACCACCAAGGAGGTGCCTTGTGGCAGTATTCAAAGTTGCTTCTGGCACACAGGCTTGAGTTTAGAAAACTTGATCCTAAAAACCATCACTGAACTTGATCTCATTTGCAGCCAGGTGTTAAGGGCCAGTGCCCCTTGGAGACCAGCAGAATAGGGATTCTAGCATCTTCCTTCAGGGAGATCATGTCCCTATAAACCTGGTCCTTGCAGAGTCTATTGTGTTGATCGTCAGAGACCAAAATGTGTATTTCTTGGTACAAGTGCACACGAGTGCGGTGATAGCCAGAATTGCGGGAAAGAAAAACCCCAAACCTGGTGACATTCAAAAGCTGCCAAACCTCTAAATTTGGCATCTGGTGTGATCTGGAGTCAGCCAGCCATCCTGGGTGCTCATCTCAAGTAGCCTGGGCAGGGTTCCCAGTTGCCAGTTGTCAGACCATGGGAATAATGTGACATTGGGACAAGGAGAGGCAAGATAATGTAGTCCCTGCTCTGTCTTCTCACCATAGCAACTGCTTGTTTATTTTTATTTATTTTTTCCCTTCCAGCTATAAAATAATACAACACTCTGTGAAATAATGTAGAAAATATAGAAGATAGAAAGAACAATATCACGTTGTCCCACCCTTTAAAGACACCTATGCTGACATTGAAGAGTATTTCCTCCCAGACTTGTATTTCAGCCTAATTTTTAGAAACCATAGGTAGGCTCATGCTCTGCAAGCTGTTTTGAAAACTCTGTGGGGAAAAGTGGAACATGTTTGATCTAGGAGTAAGAAACATTTTCACCCGTGGGGATGTAGCTCAGTGGTAAGGCACTTGCCTTCTGTGCTCAAGGCCCTGCGTTCAATCTCTGGTACCACAGTGGATAAATCAATCACATAAATGAAGAGAAGATATTAAAGTTAAAGAATAGAAATATGTTCACATTAAAATCTTTCGTGTTATTGTAGTGACTTTATGCAAACCATTTTGATAGCAGGCATATTGTCTTGCTGAATGAATTTGCCATAGTTTATGTAATGAAGCTCCTTCCAGACATCAAACCTAGGATGTGAGCTCCAAGTCCTCCTCCCTGACCAGACCCAGAGGAACTGATGACATGGAGTGACTTGACAAGGGTGGCGGTAACAGTTCATTTGTAGTGGTCAGCACTGTTGCACCACAAATTTGTTTAGAAAAAACATCTCCCTTGGCTTTGCAACACCCATTCAACAGTTGAAATTTACTCCTGAAAAGCAGGTTTTAGTTTTTAAGTAACAGCTGCATCTATTTGGGAAAAGCTTATTTCTGTTAGCCCTCTGTTTTAGTGCAGGCAAGACAAATGGGTCAGCTGTCTTGAAGGAAGTCAAGCTAAAGCCGCTCTGCCATTGCCTTGGGGGGTGGGGGTCTTGTCACTGAGCAGAGCTCCTTTCTGGGGTTCATGGTACCAAGCTCCCTGCTTCCAGGGAGGCCTGGCGTGGCCTCTGGGGCTGACCCCATAGCAGCACTAGATTCTCTGGCCCAAAGGAGGCAGGATTCCCCTGCAGAGCAGTTTACCTTCATTGGCCTGGTTTTCCAGCTGCCCCTACAGCACCCTGCTTTCCTCCCCAGGTCCTCAATAAAGCCATGACCCTGGACCTCAGTCAGGGACAGTGCACTACAAGAAGGGCACAGGCCTTGAAAAGCCCAGGCCAACAGGATGGCTGTCAGTGGATTAAATAAACCATGCATCAGTTGGAAGGGTGGCAATGCCACAGGATCCCTGGTAGGATCGTACTGCCTCAGCTGCTCACATGCCCTGCTGAGCAAGAGAAAATGGGTCTCCAGAACCCTGTAAGTGACCAGCCTGGGCTCCTCTGTGACCTGTGTCCAAAGATCCACGATGCTTCCCTGTACTGTCAGGGCACAACCAGGCTTTGTGTGTTGGGGTCAGACATGGCTCTTAATTGGCAGCGCAGACAATGGGCCTCTGTGTTTGTTCCCAGAAGACAGCCCAGCTCTGCAGCAATGACACGTGTTTCAGTGTACAAAAAAAAAAGTGTCAGAGCCTGACATTTCAGCACAATTCTCTTTAGAGAATTCTGTCCTTATCACCAAAAGGCCTTGCATTGCGTTGTCCAGTGGCTGTGGCACCATCGCCCCCAGCCAGCAGCTCTAGGTCCCTCTGTAGGATCCTGTGAGCACAGCAGACCACCAGGTACCCAGTGTCACACCAGACTAGTGATCAGCAGCATGAAAGTTCTTATCGGGCTTAATGTAATGCCCTAATCTGCCACAGACTGCTTCTACTTCAGGGTTCCACTGAGACAGGATACAGTAGCCACAGAGAGGAAGTGGCTGCCCTCCCCACGCAGTCATCCCAGCAGCAGGCTCTGCTGAGGCACAGCACAGGTCTCAAGAGAGGAGTTGATATCACCATCTTGGGTCCGAAGTCTATTGGGAGGCGGAATTCCTTCTTTCTTGGGTGACCTCCATCTTTTTTCTTTCAAGACCTTCATCTCATCAGATGCGATCCATAACAATCCACAGCAGACCATTCCTTCTACTCAAAGTCCACTGACTTAGATATTAACTGCATCTTTAAAAAAATCTGAAAAATACCTTCACCACAGCATCTAGACTGGAGTTTTACCAAACAACTCTGTATCTCATTCCAGCCATACCATACTGACAAGAAAAATTAACCAGGCTACCCTCCCAATGTGCAAGGTGGTAGCACATAGTAGGTGGTCATGTGGTATTTGTAGACCTGTGAGTGAGCGGTCGGGTGTACTCACTCTATTTTCTTCTATGGCACCTACTCCTGTCTGACTTCCTGTATGTTTTACCTAACTGTTTGCCATTCTCTGTCCCAGGTTTGGGTCTTTTTTTGTCCCCAGTGCCTAGAGGAGACCCTGGAACATAGTAGATACTCAGTAAGTCTTTGTGGGATAAGTTAGTGAATTGAAAGGGCAGCAGTGACCATCAGCAGAGCATTAAATCACTCTGAGGCCCTTCAGTGTGCAGAAGGGATGGCACAAGTCCCATGTCTTTGGGTTTGTGAGATGGCCCTGCTGGTTTACGTCACCTTAATAGCATTTTCATCACTATAGTCATTGTTGGACTGTAGCCTCTTCCTCCCACACAGAGGCAGTGAGACCTAGGAGGGCTGGGGCCATTCCAGTGATTTTGATTTCCCAGTGGTAGTGCCAGGCACAGTGCCTGGTACAGACCAGCAGAATCAATAAAATGTTAAATGGTGGAACGAATCGATGGGCAACTTAGGTAATAATTCATCACCACCCTTTACATTCTTAATGGCCTCCAAATTTTCCTTTCTGCCTTTGCTTCTTACCCCTCCCCACAATGAGTAAATATAATTAGGTGATGCTAGAGGTATTCAGGGGAATCTCATTCAGATTCTGCAGTCATCTGTCTTGGACAGTTCTACAGGTGTGTCACTCTCTGAGCCTGTGGGCTGGCAGGCTTTCATCTGAGCTTCTCCATAGCTCCTTAAGAAACTGGAAAAGACCTCTTGTGATAAGAGGGAATTATAAACAGCAACCCACCACTCCCAGATTCACTAGGTGACCATTCAGAGCAAGATTTAAATAATGGGGATACAGTGAGGAGCTGTCCCACTGTCTACCTGTTAATCATCCTCTGTAGTTCAGAAGAGTCATCATCCCAGCCTACTAAAGAAAGTCGTCAATTAGGCCCTGGGTAAGACCTTGAGAATCCTTCCTTGAAGAGGATTTTAGGACAACAATCATATCTGTGTGATGAGTTTATCACCAGAGTCCAGTAGGATTCCCTGGGTGGAGCTGGAAGTCCTTAGAATTCCAAACCAAGTGTCCTGTCCTTCCCACAGTTCCCAGGAGACCCTAGAGGAGGTTGATGAAGGAAGTCTTAGGGTATTTGGGGCCATCATGATGGTAGGATGAGATCAGATCATTGCCCACTTCCTAATGAATTGCATCTTATTCCAAATTTAAACTTTTAAGATGCCTCAGGTTGCCATTTTTATAATAGCACATACTTTAGCCGGGCATGCTGTGCACATCTGTAATCCCAGCACTTGGGAGGCTGAGACAGGAGGATCACTGTGGAATTCTAGGCCAACCTGGACTATATAGTGAGTCCAGGCCAGCCTGAACTATACAGTGAGACCCTGTCTCAAAAAACACAACAAAATAAAGACAAAGTAAGTTTAAGACCAGCCTGAACTACATAGTGAGACACTGTCTGATAAATGAACAACAACAAATAATAGCACATATTTTAAAACAGCCTATTATAAGATGCGTAAATATATTAATCTATATCATTTCAATGTATTATTATGCAGTCATTAAATGTTTACAAGCGCTATAGATTATTTGAGAAAAATGATATGTTCAGTTTTTAGAGAAGTAATACATCAAATGTATAGAAAATATGATCATAGCTATACAAAAATATCTAGGTATAGAAAAGTCTGGAACAAAAGGCTAAAGCAGGAGAACTGCAAGTTTGAGGCTAGCCTAGGCAACTTAATGAGATGTTGTCTCAAACTAAAGAAGGCTGAGGTAGTAGAGTACATGCCTACATGTGTGAGGCCCTGGGTTCCATGCCCAGTACTGCAAAAAAAAAAACCAAAAAAACCAAAAACAGGCTCTAAGAAAGAAGCTTCCAGGGACTAGAGATTTAGCTCAGTGGCACAGCACCTGCCTGGCAAGTGTGAGGTTGTGAGTTCAATTCCTGGTACCAGAATTGAAAAAAAGAAAAAAACTGAAATAAAAGAGAAAGAAGAAAGAAGCTTCCAAAAACAATAATTGTGGTTATTGCCCTTGTGTGGTAAGGTTATTGGTAATTGTTTTTATTTTTTATAATTTCCTATATTCTCAAAATGTCCCATATTGAGCAAGTTTTGCTTTTACAGAATGTAGGATAGATTGCATCATGGTTTGTGTTTAGTAAAGTGTAAACATCCAAAGCAAGTGTTAAATGAGTAGTTGGCATAAGGCTGTCTAAACAAAAGCAGCAAACAACAATATTTGAATGTGTTGTTCATTCCAGTTTAGGATTTAGAAACTATCACCAGGAAATACAAGTGGCCTTAAAGGACATTATTCCTATGTGCTGGAGCTGGGGCTAGACACCTGCTTCAGCATGTTCCTTGTTTTCCTCTTTGGGTGATGACATACATGGACTCCAACTGCTGGGACCTAGGAGTTTCAGCAAACCTGTTCTTAGACACATGAGGATGAATTTCCTGAAGTTATAGAAAGTCTCAAAAGTTCCCAGCTGGTGTCAGTGGGCTCTTGGGAACTTCCCTCAAAGACCATCTTGTACTTTGCCTCAGTTGGGGTCAAGTCAACAGGTATATATTGTCCCCAAAGTAGGAGTCAGGCTGAAGCACAGTCCACGCACAAAGCAGGCATTGATGGTGTCTTAGTTACTTTTCTCATTGCTGAGACAAAATACCTGACACCCAAAGTTAGAAGAGGAAAGATATATTTAGCTCATAGTTTGTATAGGCTTCAGTCCATAATTGGCTGGCTCCAAAGCAGGGTGGCATGGCAGAGGGGTATCATGGAGGAGAAACAGTCCATGGTGGGTAGAAGGTAGCAAAGCAACAAGGGGATGACCACAGCTCTTTCTATCCCTTATATCTTATCCAGGCTACTTAGGGCAGGTAGCACTCATACCCTTAATCCTAGTGCCTTTGATCCAGCACTGTACCACACACACTAGTGTCCCATACACTCTAGATCCAGGCACCTCTGAAAAACCCCCACCTATGACCACATGAGGCTTTGGGGGGACATCTAGACACAAACCATCATAGATGGCTTTGTGGCCAACTCTACTATTCTTATGACAATCATTACTTCAATTTTTGTTTAAGGACCTATCCCATAGATAGCTAACAAGAAGCCATTATTATTATTATGATAATGATGATGATGATGATGATGATGCTTCAGCAAACTTCTACATTGACAAATACATCTCATTCTCCCAGCCACAGGATGACTCTGAGATGAATATTGGCTCCAAGTCAAGCCAGCCAAACCAACACAACTCTCTTGAACCAAGTTAGACTTCTTCTCTGCTGGACGTGGAACCCAGAGTGTGTGAGAAAGAGGCTGTCTGGCAATGAAGCTGACAGAGCCAAGCCAAGAGCTGGACAGAAACAAGTCCTGACTGTGTTGTGGGTGCTCCGCTACCAAGAAACAACCTTCGTAGCCAAGGTATCTTTCTTGTGCTTAATCCCATAGGGTTACTTTTGTGCCACTTGACACTGCAGGAGCCCTTTCCCATGCTCTGCATTTGAAGTGCCTCTGTCTTGCCAGGGCACAGATAGACAAGCAGATAACTGCTGGTGAGTGTATGGGCCTTGGAGGAAACTGGGAGCTGAGCCTGGGCTCAGGAAGATTTCCTGAATTAAGTTTCCTAAGGAGAGAAGGTCAAAGGCGAGGGGCTGTGAGCACCTTGGCTTGCAGGAGCACCTGTTGTGGAGCAGGGATAGCACAGTTCATGGCAGGACGCAGGTAGTCTGAGAGCCAGGTAAGCTTCTTGGGAGTCCACAGAGGGGCTCAAACAGGGGTGCCATATATAAACTTGCCATGTGGACACTCAGATGGTGCTGGCTGGCTGGATTTGAAAGGACCCCTACTGAGACCAAAGTTAGGAGGCCAAGGTTATGGCAGAAGGTGGCAGAGGTCTGGACCAGGGTAGAGAGGAGGAGACAGCTGGAGAAACATGAGGACAGAAAATCGGCAGCACAGGGACACCAGATTGCACTTGGGAGAGGAAAGATCTGAATCTGAGCTTTAGGTCTGGGGCCTGAGTCATCAGCAGGGTTGGGAAAAGGGGAAGTGAATTGCATGTGTGTGTGTGTGTGTGTGTGTGTGTGTGTGTGTATTGATGAGTCCAGTTTAGGGTATATTGTGAAGAGGTGTGTGGTTCCAGGAATTTTGCTGGAAGCAGGCTGAGTAGCCTCTACTCAGAGAACATATGCTCACATGGAATGTGTGAAATGCATGGTTTTTTTTGAGACATGGTCTCACTATTTAGCCTAGGCTACATTCAAGTCCTGACAGGTCTTGAATTCATGATCCTCCTGCCTCAGCCTCTCAAATGCTGGGATTACAGGCATATGCCAGCATGCCAGGCTGTGAAATGCAATTTAATGTCACTTTCTTTTCTACCTGGTTCTGGGGAAAAGATGGAGGATGTTGCTTTACTAAAGAAGGGAGGAGAGGGAAGGGCCCACTCACGCTGGTGCCAGTGAAGTGGAATTGTCTTAGGAACCTAGAGGCTCAAGAAGACACACAGGATCTGCTTCAAACCTTTTACAGTACAGAGCTTTGCATCAAAACTCAAACTGCTGGAATGTTTTAGATCATCCCCCAAGGGTTTCATGTAATTTAAAGGACTATCTAGTAATGGAAGAAAATAACTGCTGATACAAGGTAATGTTTTTTGGGAACCCCAGGCTCTGGGAGTCAATTGTGACTGAGATCCTGCTATAGTTGAGATCTAGAATGACCCTCAAAGATCCATGGGTCGAAGCTTGGTTCTCAGCTTGGCAGTATTAGAGGGTGGTAGGCCCTTTAAGGGGTGGGGCCTGTTGGGAGATTTTAGGTCATGGGGGCATGTCCTTGAAGGAGACTGAAAGACCCTGGTCTCTTTCTCTCTTTGCTTCCTAGCCAACATGGGGTAGGAAGTTGCCTTTCCCTCAAGTTCCTGCTATGGTGTGCTTCTTCTCTACAGATCCAAAAAGCAGTGGGGCCAACTGACCATGGACAGAAGGGTCCAAAACTATGATCCAAAATAGACCTTTTCTTTTTATAAGCTATCTTGGATACTTACAAGGATAATGGAAAGGTGGCTAACACAGAGCTCTTCCAACCAAGATGGCAATGAGACAGCCAAGTGTGGATGGGTCCCAAGTGAGGTATGTAGACTTGAATGCTATCCCCACAGAGGTGGCAGTCTAACTGTGAGACTGAAAGGTCATTCAAGTGGAGCCATAGAGAGTGAGGGCTGGGGCTGAGGCTGTTGGCCCTGAAGAACTGTGATGCTTAAGGGGCTAGGAAAGGAGGAGGCAGTCACCAAAGGAAAGGAATGGCTGGAAAAGAACAGGAAACCATGCCTGGGACGCCAAGGAGAAAGAGAATTTCCAGAAGCGGGTGGTCAAAAATGCCAAATGAGTTGGGTGTGGTGATGCATACCTGTTATCTCAGCACTGTAGGAGACTAAGGCTGGAGGATCACAAGTTCAAGCCCACCCTGGGCACCTTAGTGGCTTAGTGAGACTCTGTCTCAAAATAAAAAGTAAAAGGGCTGTGGATGTAGCTCAGTGTGAAGGCCCCTGGTTCCATCCCCAGTATCACAGGAAAAAAAAAAAAGGATTTGCAGTGTTGGTTGGATTATGCAGTAAGGGGTCGGTAGTGACCATCAAAAGACTGGTTCCACACAGTGGGCCTTCATGATGGGGCCACTTCTGTCTCCTACTCCTAGGATTCCATGGGCTCTGTGTTTTGAAATTGTGTTTCTGTTTGTCTGCATGTTTTGAAGAGAAGGAGTTTTGCTGTGTTGCTCAGGCTGGCTTTGAACTCCTGGGCTCAAGCCATCCTCCTGCCTCAGCCTCCTGAGTAGCTGGGACTTTGGGCATGTAGGACTGTACCTGGCTAGCTTTCTCCCCCTCCCTCATTGTACTGCATTTATTAAGAAATAATTCAGTTATATTAATAGAAACAGTGTGGTAAACATGAGATAAACCACATCACTGCAGTGGGTTATCTGTCTAGTACAAAGCTCAGGAGGAGATATTCTGGTTATTTTGGGCAACCTTATTCCCCATTTCTAACTTGGTAAGAGGTCACCTGTGTGTCCTTCAAGAAAGTAGAAGCAGGGCACAAATGCAATTGCAAATGTGTTTGGCACTCCATGTTCAGAGTGCTTGCCAGCATCTGATGCTGAGGTGGATCGGGGAGCAAGGAAAATAATTATGTTCCTCTTCACCCAGGATTCCACCTGCCTGCTCATCTGCAAAGCTGTCCTGTCCTGGGCAATGTCAGGTCCATCAGTAGCCAGTCCTGAGTCCCTGTGTCCTCCTTGGACCACGACCCAGGGGTTTGAGAGGTCTGTGTGAGAAATGCTGGCACACAGCAGCAAGTACTGAGGGATGAATGGGCTGCCCAGAAATGCCCATGTCTCCTGGGCACCAGAGTGGAAAATTTTATGGTTCATCAGAAGAGAATTGTGCCTGAAGGAAGCTTGCATTTGGCTGTTGTTGCTGTCAAGGTCCTGAGCTGCTAGGAGATCAAACATGGAGGAGAGATTTCTGGAGACAAAAAACAAAAAGGCAACAAACAAACAGACAAACAAACCTAGAACCTGAAGCGTCTGGGAGAAAATATTACAGTGAACTTGGGCTGTTTTGGATTCACAAGCGTATATTAGAGAAGGGAGGGAAGTCTGGGGCTGAGGAATTGGCATATATTTTTCTACTTCTGGTGGAAATGTATTTATAGTGGAGGCACCGTTCAATAAATAAATAAGCAAAAAATGAATAAAGCATCAAGTACTGCTTTGGGTTTGCACTGACAGTAGGAAACAGAAACAGCTTCAAGCAGATCATCAAAAATAAGGGCAGTATCCATAGAAGGAGCAAGTACTGCTTTGGGTTTGCACTGACAGTAGGAAACAGAAACAGCTTCAAGCAGATCATCAAAAATAAGGGCAGTATCCATAGAAGGAGAAAGAAAACGATACACTTGACTGATTGCTATAGGGCATGGAGCTGGGTCACCAGCATCCCTGGATAAATACCAAGCGGGAAAAGGGATGGCTGGTTTGATGCAGACAGATCAGAAGGGAGGACTTTCCCTCAAATAAGCCCCAGGAAGATCCAGACATTATGGACTCAGAGCTGATCTCCTGAGGGACAGTGCTGAAGAGTCTCATTTTATTGAAAATTGGACTGTGTGAAACGGGGTCAAATTAAGGGACCTTTCGCAGCAGTTACCTGAGGGGCCTCTTCTCTCTAATTACTAGGATTGCACAGTTAAAACAACCCCCATTGTTCTGGCTGGCTTCTGAAAAAGCAGCCTGCTCTCGGCAGGTGCAGGAATGCAAAGCACCATGCTTGCTCGCATTGTCTGAAGTGGTTAATCTAAGTGCCGAACAATGTAATGGTGGTTTATTAGGTTAATTGCCACTGCAAAAATAAAAACAAAAAATCAAAACAAACAAGGAAAAAAGCCCCCACAAAAACTGCTGGGAAGATACATTAGAAAACAGATGTAAGACTGTGTAAATAAAAGTCACATTGTAGCCCTGGTTTCCTTCTCCATAAATAAATGAGTGTGTTTATAAAAATATGGTAATCAGGTTATGTTAAACCCTTCCCATAGGAGATCTGAACAGTCTGCACTCCTCTCCCATCCAAGTACTAATCAGGGACAACCCTGCTTCGCTTCTGATATCAGGCATGTTCAGGGTGGTGTGGCTGTAGGCAAGTCTGCACGTCTAGGAGCTATGCTGTTCAATTTTAGGAGCCTTAGAGGGCGAGCAAAAGATCTACTTTCAAGCAGAGACAATGTATTAAAAGCTATTTTTATTATTTCCTTCTCTTGCCCTCCTTTTTTGTTGGTGCTGGGGATCCAACCCAGGACCTTGTTCATGCTAACCTTGGCTCTATTTTTGTCTCTGCTAATTCTTTCTTTCT